>NW_027397071.1:10891574-11083481 GCF_003265705.2 Callorhinus ursinus | reverse complement strand
ATGTATTATTTGTTTCAGAGGTACATGTCTGTGATTCATCAGTCTTAGACAATTCACAGCGCTTCTATGTGAGATGAATGTCAAAGCTGCCTCCATGCAAGAACAGCTCATCATGATAAAAGAAAGTCTCCTGACAAGTGAAGGTAGTAGCACCAAAGCCAGTTAAGATGCATGCAGAATACTGATTTGGGCTGCAACAATCTAATGGCTGCCAAGGCCCTTCTTCAAAACCATGCTCATAGTCAAAATTATTTTCCATAATTAACCATAAATGGACTTTCCTTAGCATTTCAGGCTGTAATATTCATTAACGCCCACATTCCAAGTAGTGGCATATTAAATGCTTATTCCTTTAAATTTTCACACACAGATAACTTTGAGGGGAAAAAAAATCTCAGTTCTCACTGCACAGAGTGAATTTGAAAAGCTAGATAAAAATGCAATTTTCAGTACTCAAGAAAATGTAAGAAAAAATAGAAATTAAAGGCGGCACCAATTTTTGTTAGGGGAAAAAAAATCTATCATAAGACATTTTTAACTGCAGAAAATTTCAGTAGAGGTTCTTAGACATCCCAATTAAAACAAGCCAAAATCTCATTAAGAAGAAAAGTGATACAGGGACGACTGGGTGGCTCAGTCATTAAGCATCTGCCTTCGGCTCAGGTCGTGATCCCAGGGTCCTGGGATCGAGCCCCGCATTGGGCTCCCTGCTCCACGGGAAGCCTGTTTCTCCCGCCCCCACTCCCCTTGCTTGTGTTCCCTCTATCGCTGTGTCTCTGTCAATAAACAAAATCTTTAAAAAAAAAAAAGTGATACAATCTCATTGCACAAGAAATTTCATTATGATGAAATTAATTGTTTGGAAAAATAAAGTTATTCCTAAATCTTGCCAGGCAACCCACAAAAAAATGCGGTTGAGGGAACAGAGATTGGGGGGAAAGGGGTAAAAATTTGGTTTTATTACTTTCTACATAATTAAAAATTAAAGACAATAAATGCTTTCATAGTAAATCATAATTGTAATAGCAGGTATCAAATACTACAGTGTTTTACCTGTAAACTATGGAACAGTGGCTGAAAGACATCTTAAGTTTCAAACAATTCACTCACAATTTAACTGAATTATCAAATGTATCTTCTCATTTTCTCCAGAGAGGTACCCACAATGGCAAGAGAAAATAAACTATCTCTGGTGTCCTGGTTGCCTGAAGCTGCTAGTCCACAACACACTTAGAATTTCTTAATCATATGTAAACTTTGCCCTCTAGCCCGTTAGATATTGTGCTTAATATAAAAGGTGTTTTAAATTATTTACCAGTGATTCAAGCCACTCTCCCCTCCATGGCCCAAACCTCCCATAAAGTCTGCTACCACCAATCCAAGTGCCTACTGTGAGGGGCTGGGAGATCAAAGAGAAACCAAGAGGAAGGGACCAATTATCTCAGTCAGTTTGCGATGCAGAAAACAAAAGAACCGGGGAAGCAGGAGCAGGAACTGGGGCCACCATGACTGGGAGAATATAAGCCTCAAGACTTCAGAGACTTCTCACAGAGGCATTGGACTTTTTTCATCCTATAGGATGAAAAAAAGGGAGCTAAAGTCAACCTGACTTCCTCAAAGGTGAAGAAAACCACCATGAACATTTGGATTCTACTGATATTGTACTTGTAAAAGTGTTCTTTCACACCACTCGTCTGTGTAAAAATAATGCAAAAATTTGAATTAACAGAACATTTATACAGGTCTTACTATATGCTAGACACTATTCTAAGCATAAGTATGTGCATGCATACACACACACACACACACTCACAAAAAGCCTTGAGGAAACTATCCCCACTTCAGAGAGGAGGAAACAGATGCAGGGAAAGGTTCAACTCTTGCCGGACATCATACAGCCAATAAGTGGAGGAGCAAGGATTCAAACTGAAGCCCATGCTTCATAGTTACTATTCTACCCACATTATGCTTTTAGATGTTCCAATGACAGAGAAGAGGAAATTTTAGGTGACTGGCTCCTTCACTCATTTCTGTACATTTTTGAAAGATTTATAATAAAAATAATATTTTATCTTATATTTACATTTTATTAGTAATCTCACCTTGATGTGTCCTCCTTCCTCAAAAATCAATTATAGATTTTACATACTTCTGCACAACTGTTACACTTTATATCTTGTCAACATGAATCACACAAGAATACCAAAATGCTTTACTGTTACTCATGTATATGAAACTCATAGGAATTTACCCATGAAGCAATTAGCAGTAACGCCAGGAAACTGTTGTTGCATCAATGGGTATTTTGTGAGGTGAGACCAAAAAAGTCATACATCTGCTCCAGTGGGGATCAATTTTCACCTAGGATTCCATGTATAAAGTGACTCTCCCTACCAGAGGGGGTGCTACACACCTCCCCCCAAGGCCATAGATATGCAAGACTGAGTCCACCAGAACAACACAGACATATAACATTCAATTCGGAGAGCCAGAGAGTTGCAGAACCACAGAGCCATTTCTGTAAAGTATTAGTAAGGCAACCTGCATCTAGCAGAACATTCTGGACATATATCAAGTGTCAAGAAATCAACTGACTCGGGTGGAACTGGAGGGGATTATGCTAAGTGAAATAAGTCAATCAGAGAAATACAATTATCATATGGTTTCACTCATATATGGAACATAAGGAATAGTGCAGAGGACAATAGGGGAAGGGAGGGAAAACTGAAGGGGAAGAAATCAGACAGGGAGACAAAGCGTATGAGACTCTTGACTCCAGGAAACAAACTGAGGGTTGCAGAAGGGGAGATGGGTGGGGGATGGGGTAACTGGGTGATGGGCATTAAGAAGGGCACGTGAGGTGATGAGCACCGGGTGTTATATGCAACTAATCACTGAACATTATATCAAAAACTAATGATGTACTATACGTTGGCTATTGAATTTAAATTTAAAAAATCAATTGATAAAACTCTCCACTTAGAGACTCAGAATTTACGTGAGGAAGTCCTTAAGAATGGACCCTTTGGAAAAAGACAAGCATGTAGGATGCCCCAATCTCACCCCCACTCAAGAACTATCCATCTTCCAACATCACTGGGATCACTATTTTCCTCATTCATCAAATTAACTGTAGAGCAGCCAATATTAGCAATTTGATATCTAAAATGTCAGGTACAGTCTCTTTACTGAGTGTACTACTTTTATTGTTTGACCTTAGTCAAAAAAAATAGTTATTTAAAACTTTAAGCTGTTTACTCAAATTAGTTCCCCTACAATCTATGTTTACTATAGTAAAATCCTTGAAATCCTCAACACAAAATCTCCTACCACAAGAAATCTAATCATAACCTGAGCCTAATATATTAGAATGAAGGACAGAGGAGTGTGGGGGAAGATATCTTCTACGTGGTGCTTGTGATCACATCTTTGAAAAGACTGTATCCCTGACTATAACTGAATGTCAATCTCTAAAAAGTGATGGCTATAGGAATGTCAGATTCTGTTTAGAACACCTTTTCAGACTTACAACCCACTGTTTTTTATTATGTATTAGAGAGGAAACCAGATACATTTGCAACTTAGACCATAATTTAGGCCATATGTGGGACTAAAGTGTTTGACTCCAAACATTGATCAGGTTCTCAAAAAGCCCATCCCCAGAAATAGACAGGAAAAAAAAATTTGTGTAAGACACTGCTCCGCACTCAAGAGATATAAGGGGAGAGAAAAAACACAATGACCCAAAGAAATCTATAATCTACAATAAGGCTTCAATCAGTACACAGAGAATCATATTTGACCCAAGGAACAGTGACGAGCAAAGACAACTGCCCCAAAGTGCTAAAGACCCAAAGTGACCGCCACTGTACTGAGAACTCCCCTGGGGGGAGACACTGTCTGTCTTTGCATCACTACTGCCTAGAAAGATACGTGATGTGTTGAATAAACAACTTAATAAATGCCTTTGATTACTTCACTGACAACATAAGAGAAGAAAACTGTGTCTTAAAAGATCAATTTTTCTCAGCAGGAAAAACCATAAGAGTCAGAAAAACAGAGAAGCAGGGGCGGGGGGCGGTGGGGAGAAAGCAGAGAATAGACAGGAGAAGCAAATAGGAAAAGCAACAGAAGGCGGAGCAGCAACCTGAATGGGCAGGAGCAGATGGAGAACTGAGAAAGCCAGTCCAGCAGGAAGGGGAGATAATGAGGCAGGAAGGTGCTCACTGCAAGGCAACAGGGACCCCAGGGTCCCACTAAATCCAGAGGCTTTTCTCCTCCTGGACCAAGATCCATCATCTGGCCTCCTGCACCACATCACATGTGTACGTCCTGCACAGTAACTCAGTTAAGCAGAAGCATCGTTGTTCCTCAAAGCCGCTCCTCTGAGCCCTTGTGGTAGTACTTTCTGAGTGAGTGTCTGGCATTCTGAGATTACACCTTTCTCACATCTGTGTGTTGGAATCAGCCCTCTCCTTTATGAAATGAAGGTGAGAGTAGACATTGAGACATCTTATGTGATTTTATTACTGCCCTTACTTGCTAAAATTATCCAGTACTCTTTTCCCCACACATGTGAATAAAACCCAAAGTCTCAGAACCACTTTTGTATGCCACATTTTAGACATTTTCTTCATTAAAAATTTTTAGAAATTTGGGGCACCTTCGTGGCTCAGTCAGTTGGGTTCCGACTCTTGTTTAGGCTCAGGTCATAATCTCGGGTTTGTGGGACAGAGCCCTGCATCTGGATCCGCACTCAGTGGGGAGTCTGCTTGAGATTCTCTCTCTGCCCCTCCCCCCACACATGTTCACCTTCTCTAAAATGAATACATCTTTTTTTAAGAGAATGTCATAGTTTGAAAAATTGATAAAATCACTGACATTATTAAGTTTAAAGCAAGCAGACAAAAACTCATTAACTGTTGTACAACCTCATTTCGTAAGATATGGATGGGTGGGTGTGAGCATGCAAATACACATATATATAACACATGCATATATGTGTATACAAGTGTGGAACTATATACAATAAATTCAGTAATGGCTTTGGGTAGTGAGATTTCATCTTATTTCTACTTCTTTCATAAGTAGAAATTACTTTTATAAATAGATATGTCCTTCACTTACAAGTATGAAAAATAAAGCTATTTTAACTTTAAAAAAATAAATATGTGAGAAAAAAATAACATGAGAAAATGATATTTCCCACCATGCCCAGTAGCCTTCTAAGTGAAGCATGTTTTATCTACCCTACACACCAAGCCTGGTAGACAAGAGTCTCTACAAGTGCACTGTTACTTAATACATCAGTTTACCTGAATAACATAAAGACCACTTGTCCAAAATAAAGCTTTTAACCTCTAGAGTCCCTGCAGAGCAACAGGAAACAATAGATTCCTGGCTTATTATGTTTTATTGCGTTTAACAACTCACATACTTCATAGCACTGGGAGTTTTGTTGGTATTTAAAATGCATCTCCTATAGAATACATCTACTTCAGAAAACATATCTTCCATAAAATATATCAAGTAAAATCTGCACACAATAGATCATATACTACACGTGAATATAAATAACCAAATGTTATATTTAGATGTGTCCCATGATAAGGAACATTCATAAAACATCTTTTAAACTATTCTATACAGTGCAGATCAATTTTTTAAGCCTTTCTAAGTAATGGGGATATTCTTCATCCTAACAAAATTAACAGGTCAACATTTCAGTCTGAGATGATCTGACACACTCACGCCATCCGCAAACACCCTCTGAGTCCTGAGAAGGCAAAGATGAACTAGACACAACACCAACCCTCAAGGAGCTTATTATCCACCAGGAAAGCAAACACAAATCAATAGGAGCTCAAGAAGAGAGTTCACGTAAATGATGGAGATGATGGAAGTGTGTACATGGTTCTCTGAGGGCACACACAACAGAATGATTATTCTGCCTAGAAGGGTGGGGTCAGAAAAGTTTCCTAGAGAATTTTTTTCAGTGTAATTATTATTTCCTACAACTGCATTATACAAGCATCCAGTTCTTTCACACAGTACTCAGGAGCACGGGGTAGGGTGTCCAGAGCACAGTCACACAGACATATTAATACAGAGCCTGCATGTGAGCTGGCAGAGGTAAGCAGTCATTCACTAGTCAGATCATTCACTCCCTATCATTCCTGAGCACTTATTCAATTCAGTGCAAGGCACTGAAAAACAGTGCTCTCACCCCAAGGACCATACAGCCCACTGGAGGAGACAGGAAGAAATCATTCTAGTACAATTTGCGAAGTGCTGTCATCGGGGTGTGTTCATGGCTACGGGAGCACGGCAGATGACCGTTAACTAAAATGGGAGAGCTCAGGGGCGCCTGGGTGGCTCAGTCATTAAGCATCTGTCTTCGGCTCAGGTCAGGATCCCAGGGTCCTGGTATCGAGCCCCACGAAGAGCCCCACGTTGGGCTCCCTGCTCAGCGGGAAATCTGCTTCTCCCTCTCCCTCTCCCCCTGTTTGTGTTCCTTCTCTGTGTTCTGTCAAATAAATAATCTTTAAAAAAATAATTAATTAAAATGGGAGAGCTCAAGGAAAGCTTGACAAATATGGAGCCATGTGTGAGCTCTGAAGGACAGGAGAGAGTTGGCTCAGTGAACTTTCTCAGGCAGTAGGATGTATCAGGGCTAAATGAGCTCCCCTGAGGTCCTCTGTGCTATTACTTAATCTAACTGTTGGGATCATTCTATGAAACAGGTATTGTTCCCATTTTCTACGTAGGTACATGTGGTTAGACAGGTGAAATTACTTGTCCAAAGCCAAACTAATAACAGGTGAATCTGGGTTTTGAAAAGGTCTTATTTGGTTTCTTTGGCTTTTCCCAGAATAGGTAACCAGAAAACATGAAGGCTTACTTTGATCTGTATCTTGACTGGTAGAAACCTGATCTCTTCAGGAATCTCCTTAGGTCTTTCAACAGTTCTTTCTCCATAAAATTTCTATTCTTCTGTATGTTCACTCATTTTCAGCATGATTATACACCAAGCAGGCATTTGTAACTCACTAAAATGATCTCAAATCCCTCTACTTTTCAAGAAACTCAAACCTGCGTTAGACACCTTGCAAAATAAAACTCAACACTTGATATTTTCAATAATTTGAAAGAAACATTTACGGGTAGACATCCATCTGTATGTAACATACAAGCTCTAATATTTAGGCAACCTACTAAAAACTAACAGGGTATGTGAAGACATGGTAGAGTGTACTCACAAGGTCTTCACACACACTAGGTAGGAGTTGGCTGTATGCCCCCACTACTGCATACAAATGTGGTTATTTTCCCTACATTCTTCTGGAAAATGTCTGTGTGAGTCACTGGAAACCATCGGTGCAGTGTCTCAAAGTTGTTTTTAGGCCTTCACTATTAATAGGTAGAGATGAGAAAATGTCTCTTCGACATACACATGAAACGTCACACCTTATAAAGTCTAGATATTGAAGGGGCCCATACTCTTATCAGACCCACAACCAATCTGTTGTCAAGATAAGTCACTAAAATGTGAGAGCATGATGAGAGCTGATGAGTGCAGTCATGTTACAGAATGATCACTGCCTCTAAACCACAAATGAAGCTGCTAAATTAAGCACGGTATTTTTTTTGGAAATGGACTCATAAATGCTCTTCTGAAATAACTACCTTCACCATGGTATAGGGAAGCTATCACTCAGTTAACAGAGATTACAATAAATACCACGTTAGGGACCATATGACCTCTGTGAACTTACCAGACTTGTATCTTGCACACAACTATTTATGTGGCTGTTGTGTGATTAAACTCTCAGGAAAATAGTATATATGCAGTCTTCTATTAATATTTCTTTGCCTCTTAAGTTTTATGTAAATAAAGTTTTTTATAAAGCCATCTGCTCCATAGCAGTGACTTGGTAATAACTATGTCACCCACTTACAAATAAAATCAAACAAGTGGCAATAAATTATACGACACTGTACTTAGTAAAGATTACTAGACTATAAATATAAGTCAGACCATGAAGAGGGGGAAATATGGCTATAAAAGCTGTTGCTAGGACAACAGAAAGATAACTTATATCGGCTGGGCACCCAGGCATTGTATCTGACAATTTACCTATGTTATCACACAGCAGTAGGAGGCAAGTAATTTCTAGTCTCTCTCCCATGATCTACTTAGTGTAAGATTACTGATCTTTGGATTCCCAAGTTATGCACCAAGGTGCCCCAGAACACCACAGCAAACTCACAGGGACACTGCAAGAGATTTTAAATTTTCAAAAAACAAAAAACAAAAGTCACAGGAATACTCACATCTATCAGGCAATGCATGAACTACTGGCCGAAATTAGTATGCAGTTTCAACGCTAGATCATACCACATTCCTTTCAAAGACATATCTTTGTGAAGCTGGGTATTCGGCAGTTGCTATGATCAGAAAGTAAATACAGTACCTCATTCAATGTGGAAAAGAAAATGAGGGTATGGTGGTATGTCATCTTGTTCCAAGATCTGAGAAGTTTTGTAGTGCCATCAGGCATACACATCTCATTAGTAAACAGTTGTGGGTATTTGAGCAAGGAAAATAAAGTTTTTCCTTTCAATTTACATGTATTTTTTCAAACAACTATTAAGGTGTCGATAGCAAACTACTTAAAAACAAAAATGCTAGGGTTTTTCGTTTTGTTGTTATTTTGGTTGAGGGGTAAGATGGAAAAAAAAAATCACATCCAATATGCCATAAATCAAAGAAGTCTGAGAACCTGTATTGTAGATGAATTCTAACCTTCCACACCAAAGGACAAGAGGCTGACCTGAGGGTCTCTAAAGGTTTTACCTAGCTTTCTGAGCTAAGTTTCTAAAGTGATTAATAAAAAAGGTCATCTGTGATTAAATGTACAAAATCACTTTACGTGATCATTGTAACGGATGGAAATGTAATTGTCACCATGTACTTCCCACTCTTAAAATAACTTTGCTCATCTTCCATCCCATGTCATTTGTCGAAATGTGATGATTGGTATGTTTATTTCATATTCGGGAAGAATAAATTATATCTATTTTTGGTAATATCCCCTCTCCTGCCCTTTCACTACTGCCACACACACAAGTACTGCTTAGATACTCTTACATAGGTTTCTTTTTAGATGAATTTCCTCTATCATTTAATCTATACGTAGGCAGTTATGATTTTCTCTTGTATTCTATACATTTTAGAGTAACCTGAAATCTTATATGTTGAAACCCCAGGAAAATGTTTATGGAATTATGCCAAATACTTATGAAATTATACAAAGTATAATATCACCTGCCATGAGATTATAAATCTTACATATAGAAGGCCAATTAGATACCAATGAAGTTAAAATTTAAAAAAACAAAAAGCAGAAAAAAACAACCTTACTGACATTTGTGGAATGTGAAATAAGGCAACTTGCTTATATACCAGCCATACTCACGTTTGCCATACCAAACAGAACTTATTAATAATTTCCCAGCAATGGATATGATGTTACTGTATTAAGCGGTAAATCCCAATTGCTAACATATCTGGATTATTAACCCAATTCTTAAAAAAAAAAAAAAAAAGATTTATTTTAGAGAGAGAGGGAGCGAGCGCGAGGAGGGGGAAAGGCAGAGGGGGAGAGAGAGAGAATCTTAGACAGGCTCCACATGGAGCAGAGCCCAACATGGGGCTCCATCTCACAACCCTGAGATCATGACCACAGCCAAAATCAAGTGTCGGATGCTCAAACAACTGAGCCACCCAAGCGCCGCCCCTTTTTTATTTTTAAGGATTTATTTGTTATTAAGCCACATCTTAGGTCAAAACAGTAAAGAGAATTGAAATGAGATCATCTACCAGTGTGAAACTGTTTTAACTGACTAGGCAAGGCTTGAGGTATATCTCCCCTCCTCCTCAACAAGGTCAGGCAAAACACAAAAAAGGGGGGGGGGGAATCAAAGTTAAGGCGTGGAAATGCGCTGCTGAGAAAAAAAGAGGCAGCAGGATATTTGGTTTTAAAAAGTATCTGAACAGTTGGTAAGAATAAAGCCCTTAGATCTTTCAGAAGAAAACCAGCATCTCCAAAGGATTCCAACAGCAAGAAATGCCTGCAGCTGCAACAAAGTTTTAACCAAATAATCTTTGAAGTAATGAACGTAAAACAAAGGCTGTGAAAAACAAGTACCATAGTTGCTTGAGGTATGATCCTCCCAGAGACTCCCTAATCCCCCCCCAGTGACAGCCAAGGAAGCAGAAAGTAACAGGAGTTAAGGATGAGGACTCTGGAGGCAGACAGACCCTAGTTTTACCGCCAGCTTTATCATTTTATCATTTTTAAACTGTTGGATGCTAGGCAAATAACAAAGTCTCTCTAACCTCAAATAGAAATAACAATGCCAATCTCACAGGGTGGTGTGAAGACTAATGAGGGCAGTCACCTAAAATACTATAGAAGCTAGCACTGAGTACCGTTATCATAATCTCATAACTTCAACTAAAAACAGACAAAACTGATTCTTCTCCTCTTTGTTCAAAAACTATCTAACAAAAATTCCTCACTTCCCCCAGCCATCTCAGACTAAGCATGGCTAAAACAAAACTCGTTTTTTCCCCCGAGAACCAACACCTTCATTTGTGTGGGGAAAAAAAAAAGCTTCTTCCCCCATCTTTGACCTTGAAATCATTCTTGACCCCCTTTCCTGTCACTCTCAAGCCAGCTCCAGATGCTGTCAACCCTTTTCAACTCTCACCTTATTCCTCCACTTTCCCTTCTTCCCTCATTACCCTGCAAGCTGGGTACTCTAATGTTTTCATTATTAGGTTAGCTGAGAAGGAGCCAAAAGCAGAGGCTATCTTTCTCAAAGCCTGTAGTTAACATGGTTCTCCTGCCATACATCACTTTCTTCTTCTCCATCAAAAAATGAGTTCCAACAAGAGCTTCTCGAGTTGTCTCCGCTCAGAGCCACTGAGTAGACACTGCTCACACAGCCCCTTTGTATGAACCAGAACAGGCACCCTTCCTTCCTCAAGATACCATATTTCCATTTCCTAGAAAACGGAGCTAAGGTGCTGATGTTGTTAAAGAAGGACATATTGCTACTGTATGCAGAGATGTGAGTCTAAATAAATACAAACATATAACATGATTAAATGATGTCCAACAAGTGTGGTGCCCATCGTGAACAATCTAAGAGTGGGGTCTTCATGTTCTTGGTTCTTTTCGTATACCAACTCCCCTTGCCATCCACACTATCCAACAAACAAAATCAATTACCAGTGACCTTCCAATTGCCAAATCTGATTCCTGAATTTTTAGTACTTTTCTTATTTGATTTTGTACTAGGATCACTATCTTTTTCTGTGGTCTTCAGGACCACACTTCCTCTGAGATTTCTTCCTACCCTGACTACTGTGTCACCGTTTCCCCCACTGCCTCCTGCCCTTTTCATTCTGTAAACGTCACTCCTCAGGGTTCCATCCAAAACCCTGTTTTTATCAGGCATACACTCTCAGTCATAACTTCAATTGCTCCCAAATAAGCCCAGATGTCCTCTCTGTAGTCCCCACTGATACCACCTGTTATAAGTTCCCTCTAATATATCCCAAACTGAAATCCACATTGAAAAACAGATACAGTATCTCTTACCATCACACACACACACACACAAACTTCTCATAACCTTAGGTAATGGAGTCACCATTCCTGAAATCTCCTAAGCTAGAAAGCTTCCAACCTCATTCTTGCATTCATCCATTCATTCAAAAAATACCTGAGGGTCTACTGTGTACCAAAGTGATGAGCCAAGCACTCAGGATATACCAATGTAAAAAAATGCATAAAAGAAAAATTTCTTTATCATTAAACTTCAAGTGGGAGGAGGGGAATAATGAACTTATTAAGTATAATGTAATTATTCATTACAACTTTTTTTTTTTTTTTTTTTTAAGGAAGGCAAACTGCCACATTCAGCTCCTCATTTGGATGTGTCCGGAGTCTTGGAAGTTTGACTAACCTGCATTCTCCTACAAATGGACCTTGACAGCTTGTTGGGTTCCAGCAGGGGACCACAGCTGCTCATATACCCTTGACCAAAGAATAGTCCTCCTCCTATCGAGGAAGGTGGTCCTCTTAGACAGAGTATGCAGCTTCAGGAGGGATGCACACAGAGCAGTGAGGGAGAGGGGATGCCCACCTAGCCAGCCAGATCAGCCAGATCAACCCTGACAATCAATGGGGTGACAGATGTCACAGCCGGGTCGCCCTCACATGCTCGTGATAGTCAACATTTACAAATCAAGGTTGTATCATGGTGATATGAGAGGGCAGGTAATGGAAATTTTAAGTTGGGTGGATAGGGTAAGCATTATCATGAAGGCCATCTGAGTGAAGCCTTGAAGTAGGTGAAGGAGTTGACCACATGGATATCTACGGAGCAAACATTCAAGGCGGAAGAAACAGCTAATACAAAGGCCTTAAGAATCTACCCAATATGCTCAAGGACCATCAAGAAACCAAAGCAGTTCGAATGTAGACTACTATCTACCTGAGAATTGTCATAAACATACAAATATGTGATGTCTGTGATGAGACATCTTGAACGAGAATCTTGAAATGTATGAGTGCCTTTATGCATTACACAGTCTGATATGACAGCCTTCCCTAGAATTCCTCCTCCTCTCTACTTGTCTTAGGTCAACCCTCATTTCATATATACCATTTCACAATGAAGCATTCCTACCCAAATCACAGCCATCATCAAATTCTCTCAATTGCAATTAGTTCATAGTTAACCACTGGCATATGCTATCACATGTTTATATGCAGTATTTTTCTTTCTAGGTATAGTCTTTGGTTTATCTCTGACTAGACTGAAAAAAAATCACTCTAGAACAAGAATGCTTCCCCATTACCTACTGAAGTGGTTACATAAAATAGGCCCATAACAATCCTTTGTTGCAAAGTATCAGTTTATTGAGAATAGTTTTTATAAATGAAACTCTACATTGACATCCAGATTGTAATCCACTGAGTCCATATATTCACCACAGTGATACAGGAAATAATTTAAAAGGCATATTTATAAAGCACAATGATTTTTCAGTTCATTCAATTTTACTGACTTTATGAAATAATCATTCATATTTAATATCAGATAAAGTTTTGCTGCTAGTTTTAACATTGCTTTCTAAGATACAAAATCTCTAATCTTCCCAATAAAATTAAGCCATTTCTTCTAAAAAAAAAAGGGGGGGGGGAATAAAGCATTCCCTTCCTGTAAGGAAATGTTAAAGATATATGTAATAACAAATTAATATATTCAAAGTCAAGCATGGCTACCATGTAAACACTGGACAAAAGCTGGTATTGTAGAGTTGCTCGAATCACAAGTGAAGAGTCTACTGCAGACAAGAGAGCCACCAGAATGCTGAGATTACCAAAGGGTTGTTTCCTTCATCATAAAAGGAAATCACCTAGGTCAGACATTGATCATTTTCTGATTCCTTGCAGTCTTAGCAACAATGATGAAGTGCTTTCCTAGCAGATCCACTGATGATCCCCCAGAAAAACAGGGAAGGAGACCTGGCAGCGACCCCTGCCCATCACAGCCACATTCAGAAACAGAGGGCTTGTAGTGGTGGCTCAGAGCCACAACTAAGCCCAGGCCTCCTAATCACAGATGGCTTCCCCAGGCCTCCTTTCTTGCTGCTGGAAATGGCCAGCAGGACAATGTCATATGTCGAAGTGAGCTCTACAATTGGGGAGTCTTGTCTAAGATGACTGAAGCAGGGACGCCTAGGTGGTTCAGGCAGTTAAGAGGACTGAAGCTATGTCTAAATACTTACCACTTGGCTCAGGACCCTTAATGCATTTGTTTGTCTATTACTACCCCAAAAAACAAAGACAGAATGGCAGAGAGATGGAAAGATCCAAGGATGTGATGTGGTGTCTAGAGTCAGTGAGAACTGCTCAAAAGCACTTCTCATCACATTCCTGAGGACAGTTTCAGTGATTATTATAGTAAGAATTATTGTAATCAGAATTTAAAACTGCTATTTAAATGACAAACATCCTACATATCATTTAACAAAACACAGGAGATATGCATTTAAGGTATCTTATTTGTGCAAAATCTGGTATCTACCAAAGCCCACATGATAAGCCAGAGACCCCACTCCCTCTAAATAAGACTTTAATAAAAAATAATTTAAAAAAATAAAGGCAACTATCACCACTACCCTCTACCTCTGGGCAGGCCTATTCAAAACTAACAGCTGCTTATTTTATGGTTAATGCCATTTAAACCAAATACTATTTGAAATATCTGAGTTTACTACTAACAGTCAACTTTAACCGTTTCCTAATTTAAAGCCTAAATCAATTTAGCTGCTGTTAAAAAATAATTTTTCTTATTCTACTGCTAGGACAGAGAAGCACTATTAGTTTTTGTACCAGTATTAACCTTTACTACTCAAGGATATTATGTGATTTCTGTCCTCACCTATCTTCCATTCGACAGCTTATACATTCCTTTTCCTTTCCCAGCACTCAAATAAGCAAATAGCAGACTGTGATGGTATCAACACCCTCTCATCTCTCTCTCTCTCTCTCTCTCTCTCTCTCTCTCTCTCTCTCTCACACACACACACACACACACACACACACACACACACACACACACACACACACACAGCTTCAGGACTGCATCATTGCACCAAAGGCGTGAGGTAAAAATGTCAGCGTGGTTCTCAGGGAACCAAGAAAATTCACCGTTAGAAGATACTGGCATTCTCTCTATATAATTAACATGTGTAAAACACTTTTGTGAATTCCAACTTCAAATGTAATTCATAAAAAGGAAAGCTATCATTATCACCCAACCAACTAGAAATTCCCACAGTAGACCTGCTCTCTTGGAGTCTCTGTCCATCCCCATCCCTCCAGGGCAACAAGTGGGAAACCGGACCCACTTCCTTGGTCCAACACAGTGCAGGGTATAGAATGCACCCCAATAAATGCAGTGAGTACCATGACAGGTCAGAAATCACACCACTACCTACTTAGTTGACTTTTGTTGAGAGCTCACCATGTGCTTTATGTTGAGTTACCTAAATAGATATTCGTAGTAACTATGAGGAAGATCACACTTTTCTCATTTTACAGATAAGGGAACTAAGCAACTGGACCACGATCATATAGCTTTAAGAATGACGGTGAGATCTGAAACTTGGCTATCTGATTTGCAGTTTCATTTTCATTGCTGCTTGAAATGTATTAATAAGACTAAAATTGTAGAGCATAATCTTGAACTTCACAGCACTCTTCCATTTAATCTTGCTCTAAACCACCAAATCCTACTCCCTATCTTTGCCCCTGAAATACTCAGAGGGTCATGCTGTTAGAAACCAGGGACACAATGCCCAGAGCCAACGAGATGTGCACAGTCCTGTAGAAAACAGCAGGCCTGGGAGGACTGGGGTTGGGGGGGTGGAGGGGCGTACTGTCTCAAAACTATTAAAAGAAAATTTCCAAATTGAAGTTAATAAATTTTTTACCTTAAAGGCCATAAGTGTTATGGGATGTAATGATAATTAAATTTAGCATTCATGAAAGTTTAATTATATTTGAAAACATTTTCTCAGTTAAACTCTTCTTTGTATTGTGTATATTTGGGGATCCCCAAATATACATAATTGTAGAGAATTATAGCCAATTGTAACTTAAGTGTGTTAATTATAGCCAAACTTGAAAGGAATATTATGTTTAAAATCCTCCTTTATACTTCTATAACAAATCATATCCCATATGATAACTGGATGGATATTAATGGATATTACTCTGGAAGCTCCATTTCCCAGCTTCCTTGTCAGAAGGTTTTGGGTTAGGCTCCGTTGATAAGACGTACTCCTGTGAAAGTTAAGAGGCTGGATATAAGTAGCCATAAACTCCTCTGACCGTAGCGGGTACAAGTAGGGTCACATGTTAGACTGACCCGTGTGTGGCTTCTGGATGAAGCTCTTAGCTAGCAATCATCCACTTTGGGGTTGCAGGTGGCTGAGCCATGGGGGGCAGCTTCCTGTGATTCCAGCAATTCTCAAATTCCTCAAATTAGTATCAGTTATTGCCAATTTTTACTCCCTGTAAAATCCCTACATTAAACCTCCCCCTGCTAAAACACAGTGGTTTCTGTTTTCCTGTTTTATCCAAAAAAGGAAACCATGATCTCTAGTAGATAAGATTTATAAATACCTTTTTATTCTTGCTTGTATTTTCTGGCTTTTTAACGAACATGTGCTGTCTTTGTTAATGTAATCCAACTGGGAGACTCCCCCTCTACCCACCTAAAAAAATACTCTGAAATTACTTAGTATAAGGAAGAACTTCCCAACATACCTCAGCAAAATAACAAATACTTGTTATATACAAGTATGACAACTGGTATTTGTATAAACTACTCCAGTCATTTTTAAAGTTTAAATTATGCACAGTACACTGTTAAAAAATCAGGAAAAAGCTTTCACAAGTTGATATCACTACTAAGGGCTCAAAGAAAAACCATCATTTGCTATCAAAACAATTATTTTCAGAATAATTCATATATTGCAGTTATTTTTACTAACTTTTCACTGAGCAACACCTTAAAAATTTTTCATTTGTGGGAGGTTATATTATCCTGTTCACTTTGATTTCCAAGACTTAGCCAGAAGAGCCTGTCCAAGGACACCTAACACATAGAAATCTATTCTCCAGATGGTTAAAAACAAAAACAAAAAAATGAGTAATTGAGTAATGCTTCACATCCTCTTTCAGCTACTCCAAAGGCAGTTGTCACATAAATAAAACATTATAAGAGCATTTACATCAATAGACTTTGTAACAGCAATTGGTTCATAACTCCACTAAAAGATTTTAAATGCAACAGAAGTTAAATAACGGTAAGCAGAAACTGAAAAAAAAATTGGTCACAATTTTTTTCAGACCTTAATATTTCCATTATAAAGATAAATTACATGATCTGTTGGACCCATATTAATCCAATAGGGACAAATTAGTGACAAATTCCATATCCATAACATATAGTAAAGTATGGAAGTTCACTGAAATTTTTATTTAAAATGTGGCAAATTTCCTGAAAAATCATGGTGTAATCTCACTTTCCTTGCTGCTTTAAACAGATTATCAAGACTATACAATTACAAAACATAGTTTTAACTTCACAGAACTCTTCTAGGTGGTTTGCAACCATTCCTTTCAAAGTCATAATGCAACAGGTGTACCCAGTCACTTTGTCATGTATAGACATTGTCTGATTATACCTTCCTTACAGGAGGGTAAGTCTTTACAATCAGTGGAAAAAAATAAAGTATTCCATAACAGTCTTTCAAATATCAAGCTTGATCTGCTTCACGTTCCAAATCAATTGAGGATTATTTGAACAATGAAACTAAGAACTGGCAGGAATTAACATTTACTGATCAATTACTATGTGTAGGCACTATGCAAAACATTATACAGATTACGTAATACAACAACTCCATGATGAAAACATGATTATCCTCATTTCACAGAGGAGGAACCGAGCTTGCAGAGGGTGAGTGGAATGCCCAAGATTACACAGCCATTAAGTGGTGTTAGTGGAATTTATATCCAAAGTCTTACCTACACATACACAATCTAAATCTTTGCATATACTGTTAAGAAAAAAGAAACAGAGATAAATATCCTACCTGGGTCATTAGTTATTAAAACACTGAAAGGGACATAAATCACAAAGCTCCCTCTCCCGGATGCTGAGGAAGGCAACCACATACATTTCACACTAAGAAGCAAGCATTCCCACCATCAGTCAGAATTTAGTCAAATCAATCTACACAGAACGTTATATGCTATGTGTTTTCTCTAAGCTACATGATTAAAAGCGCCAGATTAGCACTGCTGCAGTGACATCTGACAGCAAGCAAAAAAGCAGGACAATAATTGAAGGTCACAGTACTGACCCGGATTCTGGAAAAAAACTCAAACTCAATTCAGTATATTGTCTTTAATCACAATAAATTTAAACATATGCAATACTAAGAATATAAGGTTTGCATCTCAAGTTTGACAGTTCTAGCATTTCAGCTTTTTCAAGAGTAGGGCTCCAGTATTATGAAATTGTTAGGCAGAATCAGACTACTCGACACCACCAAATACATCATTCAACTGCTTTTGTCCTGAAAATAAAGCAGATGCTCTTCTCCCCAATTCTCTAACACAACAGTGACACATGCAAGTAGAATTCATCAGAATCCATTATAGTTAGAGGCTTTTAACAGATTTTTCTGATTATAAGAGGAATTATGAGCTAAGCATATAAAAATTTGAAAATAGGGGCACCTGGTTGGCTCAGTCAGTTAAGTGTCTGCCTTCAGCTCAGGTCATGATCCCAGGGTCCTGGGATCAAGCCCCACAGCAGGGAACCTGCTTCTCCCTCTCCCCCCCCATTCGTGCACACACTCTGTTAAAATTTTTAAAAAATTTTTGAGAAGTATAAATTAGAGAACAAAAGTTACCTGTAGTCCTATTAACATTAACATCTCTATCTGTGGATTATATTCCTTAGTTTGTTTTATCTTTCCTGTGAGCTATATATAACACATAAGCTTAATGTAAGTAACTTCCAGACAAAGAAATAAGGAGTTCCAAAGGTGGGGGGGGGGGGAACTCAAGCTTACAGTGGATCACCTAGGTCAAAATTTCTAATGGAATAAAAATGCTATGCCTCCCAGGAACACTACTCCGGGCAAACAGATTCTGAACATACTATAGCAGCGGTATTAATCTCTCTGAAAACTACTTAAATAATTTTAAATCTTCAAAATGGTTACAATAAATAAAATGTAAATCAATTTCAGCGTACATTCGGTTTCGTCATTATATTTTGAAGAGAAGATGTTCTATTACAAGAATCTGGGAATAGGCCACCACAGAGGTAGCTGCTAGCACAAGAAAAGTGACCCTATTATCCAGGTGAGAATTAACTGTTATCAGATTGGCCAAGTGAGAATGAAACAGGTACCATGATAAACACTCAACCAACAGAGATCTAATAGTAAGGAAGGAATAAAATAAAACCTTTAACCAGCCTGAGCTTCAACACCCTCTTACCCACAGATTAAGCATATACAATTGGACAAGTCCTTTAGATTTCTCTGTTCCTCAATTACATTTTCTAGAAACAAATGCTATAAATTTATCACAAACAGCACCAGTTTAGGCAAACATGTATGTTGATAAGAAGTCTCAACTGCCATGATACCGTAGTAAGATGAGGCAGCAGCACAGGGACTCAGCAATTTGGGACTTTATAAGAAGATAACTGCCAAGTTTTGCTTTCATTGTTTTCCTATGAAGAGTGAAAGCTTTGTGAAATTTGTGGAACATACCAAAAATATACCCAAAACTAGCATTTTCTAAAAAAGCAAGTGTTTCCCAAAAATCGTTTGACACAGAAATAACTTCAAGGACAGACTGATGTTTTCAAAAGAGATGCAGTTAAAAAAATAAAACTATTTCTTGTTTTCTCATTCCTGGCAAACAATTTGAGGTTTTAAAAATACATAAGACAATACCACCAAGGGCAGACAGTGACTAATATTTAATAATTCATATCACTGAATTTTTCTTCCAATATACCAGGAACTCAAGGGCTTATCCCCGGATTTTTCAAAAGGTCTTGGGAAATAAAATCTCAAGAACATTACGAGGCATGTGTAGAGAAAAAACAGGGCCCTGGGGCTCTGGCCTGCTGGCATAGACCGTAGAAAGAACAATCGAAATGCTCCTGCCTGAGAACCAGTGTCCCAGCCAGTCTTCCTGAATGTACCACCTCCACTACCTTCTCCCGGTCTCATCTCACATCACTAATATTAAGCACCACAGACTTATGATCTATTTTTCTTATTGTGTTAAAATTTTGTCTTTCTAAAATATCTACTAGCTCCTCCAGGGCAAGGACCAGATACCTGGATCCACACCTAAACTGATACCATAGGGTCCCTCCCTAAGGGCCAGGGACATGCTAGGCAACTGCAAATTTGGTTAACCCCCAGGAACCTAATCTCTCAAACCCCTTCGTGAAAAGGTGGTCTTGACTACTCGTCTCCAGTTGACATGAAAAACCTCAGCCACACTTTCCGAAGCACCAAAACCACTTGGTACGGGGCATTATACTTAGAATCAAGTAAGTCAAGTTTTTCTTCTTTCTCTCTGGGGCTAAAATGAAGAGTGCAATCTCATGTTTATTCTACCACTAAGCTAACCTATTACAATTTCTGCTCTTGTAGGTTTTTTTTAAACATTATACATTATATCCCATCAAGAACACAAACATAAGACTTTTTTTGTAGAGTTCATACTAACTACAGAAATCAATGCCTATTTTGTAATGTTTTTCAATTTTAATAATTTTAAAAATGCTGACATATGATTGTACAGATCAAAAAGCAAAGGAAACATTTGAGATGATTTTCACAAGCTAACGTTCTCCCAGAAATATCTCAGAAGGCCAGACATAAAATGCTGACACAGGGATGTAGTCAGCTTCAGTGTGAACTGCCCAGTTTCAAGGCCCTTTGGCATTTCCTTGTGCCCAGAGTAGAAAAATTAAATTTCACTGTTATTCACAGAGCCAACAATAAAAGTCTTAAATGCTACAAATTATAATTAACTAGAACAATGTTTTTCCTATTTTGCAGCAAGAACTCAATTCTTAAGGGAAGAAAAGGAAAGCAAAGAAAAAGGGACAGAGACACAACCAACAGAGAGAAAGAAAATGCATTTGACCTTAAAGATATTCATAAATTTCCAAGAATAGATTCCAAAGATGATGAGGGCTTTTTACCACTCAAGTACTCTAGGAGTGCACCGAAGGATGTCTCATTCTCAGAATAAAGATATGTGAGTTTTCTAGCCCAGTGCTGCCAACATGGTTATCCACCAGCCTATACACAGTAACCCTCAACCATGGAAGAATAAAGGAAGTAGTAAAAAAATTTATAATCATCACAACTAGATTTTTTCCTAATTTTTAATACTTCAGATTGTTTTACACATAACTATAAATGTCTATTTATGCACATATACAAAGAAGATCATGATTTAGAGGAGGAAGAGCATGGAGAAGGAGGAAAAAGAAAGATAAAATAGCTAGGTAGCTAATTGGTAATGAAATTCTAGCAATAGGAGAAAAACCTAATTGCACCAGCAGAACCAGGCAGATCAGAAGTGCATGCTTAGGATTCAAAGGGCAGCTGACACCAGAACCTCAATTTTATCTTGCAAAAGTGGCACCCAAAAAACATTCTGGGCCCTGCCCTCTGGAGCTTGCAGCCTGGTCACTCCTGCCCCTCCTCCTGTGTGTACTGGAGTCACGCAAGCTGGCTTTGCGTCCTAGCTCCAGCCATGTGCTCCATAGGCAAGTTATTTGAGTCCTAAAACTACAGCCCCAGTGAGAATTAAATGATCTCTCTCCCATAGATTACTGTGAGGATTAAATGAGCTAATAATGAGCATGAACTGCTTTGTAACCCTTCACACACACAATGCAAACAGGATGTGTCCTTGTTTCAACAGAAAAGACTGTCTCCTCCAGCCACCTTTCTCCAGTTCGCCATAATGTTTGCAAAGTACTGAGGCTTTCAGATATAATTACAAAGTATAAACTCGGTAATTAAAGTTACTTCAACATTTGAGTGCTTGCTTTGTAGGCACGGTCATAAGACCAGCACTCTGCTAGACACTGTGGGATACAAAAGAAAAACAGGGTTTGCTCCTTGGGCTCCAAAAATAAAAAACTCACTACAGAAACAAAACCAGTATACACGGAATAACGGCAAGGCATAGAAGCCAGCATCCATTTAAGGGGCCAAACTTATAGGAAGGACTTCAAAAACTGAAAGAAGGGAAGGGTTTTTAATTGTAATTGACAAAAAGCTTATGGAAGAGATTTCAGTGGGGAGACAGAGCCTAAACACAGCAAAAAGGTAGGAACATGTCTGGAGGGTCTGATTAGAGACTGTCTTAAAAGTGAGTGGTAAGGGGCGCGTGGGTGGCTCAGTCATTAAGCGTTTACCTTCGGCTTAGGTCATGATCCCGGGGTCCTGGAAATGAGTCCCACACTGGGCTCCCTGCTCAGCAGGGATTCTGCTTCTCCCTCTCCCTCTGACTTCTGCTTGTGTTCTTTCTCTTGCTGTGTCTCTATCAAATAAATAAAATCTTAAAAAAAAAAAGTGGTAAAAAGGCAAAATTCTCCAACTATGGGGGACCCAAATACCAATAAAAGATTTTTAAACTCAATCCAATAGGTCTAAAACGAAGACTAGATAATTCTGAAAGTCACACGAAAATATCACCATGTAAAATGTTGCCAGTAAAAAGAGTCTCAAAGGAAAAAAGGCAGAGACCAATCAGAAAAGGTTTAATGAGAGGCAAAACCTCAATCAGCAGTAGGCTTATTTCCAAATCTTAATTAATTCCTTGCCCCATTTTTTAATGCAAACCCAGAAACATGTGAGTCAGAAGAATCTGATGTAATTTCTGATAAGCCAGTGACTGTCACTGCCACCAGGCTGGAGCAGCACACATTAAAGGAAAAGCACCGGAAGATCAAACAGAGGCAGGTTCCAACCCTATGTGAACCTGAGTAAGTTACTGGATCTGTTTCCTAGTAGACTCACCTATAAAGGGAAACAGTACATCTTCATAGGGTTATTTTGAGGTTTAAGTTCAAAAAAAAAATTGGAAACTTTAGGCAGTATGCAAATGTTAATTAAGTAAGAATTAAACTTAGCACATTTTGCTAGTCGATGAGTACCCTGAGACAAGGGCTGTGTTTTGCTCTCCAGGGCAAATCCAGAGCCTAGCTCAGTCCCTAAAATCTATAGGAATACAGTGTGTCTTGGCTTATTGAAGCAGTGTCAAATTTAATGCAGTGTATTTTTAGTGAGCATCCATTGTGTTCTGTGCACTGATAAGGTCCTGAGGGTCAACAGAAAATAGAAATGGCCCCTGCCCTCATGGAGCTTGTGGTTTAAGAGGGGAAGACAGATACTATACAAGTAATTACAACTACAGGAAGAACCACAAAACAGGGCAATGGAAGTCTAGATCAATGAGGGGAGCATGTAACCTAGTCTACAAGGTCCGAGAAGCAATTATCTGCTTCAGAACCAAGCAAATAATAGTCATCAATTACTTCTATAATTTCTCAGAGTAACAAAAGCTATGAAGACTGAATGCCTATTAATTTTTTTTTCAAATACTGATTCAGACATCACATTTAAAAGGGGGTAGGGAGGGTAAGGGGCAGAGGGTTTGCACAAAAAAAGTTAGATGAAGAAAAAATCTTCCACTTAAGGTCATGTGACATCAAATGTGTACTACTTACCGCAGGTATAAGTATGGTATTCACCCACAATCAACTTTTTACGAGAAAAAACTTAATCACTATAAGCAATCTTCCCGTGTAGTTATCTTTCTTTACAAAGAACATGTACCAAAACAAAGATGTACAAATCTCTTATTTCAAATATAAAACTTAAGATTTTAAAGCTGTATTTTTAAAACTCAAGCCATGAATATAACCCTCCAAAAATTAACCAGTATTGAGTTCCTCCTGTGTTAAACATAAGATATTAAAGAAAATATTTAAAGCTTTAAAATATTCAACTATTGGAGCACCTAGGCAGCTCAGTCAGTTAAGCATCTGACTCTTAATTTCGGCTCAGGCCGTGATCTCAGGGTCCTGGGATAGAGCCCCGTGGGTGAGGGGGGAGCACGGAGGTGTCCATGCTCAGCAGGGAGTCTGCTTGAGATTTCTCTCTCCCCCTCTCTGCCCTCTCCCACACGTGTGCTCTTAATAAATCTTTAAAAAATAAAATATCCAACTATCAAGAAATTTACAATTGATCTATGGAAAAAATACTATAGGAATTAAATAACTGAATGCAAACTACATAAAGATGTCACAAGACATGATTCCCTGTCAGACTGGATACAAAACTAAGGGCCTGGGAGGTGGAGGTCTTTGTGCTTTTCATTCATGGGTCTATTCAGGTGCCTAGTGACTGTCTCAGCAAGCAGAGAGTGAATGAGTGAAATTCACAAATTAAGCAGGGAGAACAATGTCCCAAGAGGGGGTTCAGCAAAAACTACATGGAGAACAAGAATCAGAGGCATTAAATGATGGTTAGGAAAAAACTAGACAGAAAGAACAGGGAAGAGAGAAGAGTATGAGGTACTAAAGACAGGTTGAGGAGACAGAAAATTTGAAGGTAGTGACTGGAAATTCAGCAGAATGATCTAGGCTAGCAATGTTGGTCAATATCAGATTGTCCAAAAACTTAGGTGTCAAACTGAAGTGTTCAGATTTGACCATGTTGGCTACAGAAAGTCATCCCATCTTCTTGAGAGGACATGATCGAAATCTGCCTCTTGTTGGAGTCTTGCATGGATTAGAGTGCAAAGCAGCAATCCATGCAAGAAATGAGAGCCTGTAACGAGGGCAGGAGCAGCCTGACTGGAAATAATGGAATAGCTCAAAAACACTAACACATTTTCTCATGATTCACTGGAAATCACAATTGTAGGCAATTTACTGAGTTTTTGTCATATGCCAGATACCACACTAAGAACTTATATGGATATTTTGACAAAATCCTCAAGTCCAAGGTGATAGGAATTTTCTGATTAGGAAACTAAGATTGAAAAAAAAAAAAAATTACCAGGAGTCTCACCATGATCTGACAGATTACTGATCTGACCACTATTGCTGTAAGTTATAACGGGGTACCCGAGATTTTAAAAATTCCAAGACAATTTTAAATCTAATTGACTAGAAGAAAAGAGGATACCATCTATAAAGACAGAAGACAAGAAAGACGTTGAAACATGTTAAATCAGGTGGACCTACCAGACATTTACAGAATGTTCCAAAGCGGTGGTATAATCTCAACAGATGCAGAAAAAGCATTTGACAAAATACAATATCCATTCCTGACAAAAACAATAAAGTGGATTTAGAGGAACATACCTCAACATGATAAAAGCTATATATAAAAAGCCCACAGGTAACATCATACTCAATGGTGAAAAACTAAAAGCTTTTCCCCTAAGACCAAGAACAAGACAAGACGTCTACTCTCACCACTTTTATTCAACACAGTACTCGAAGTCCTAGCCACAGTGATCAGACAAGAAAAATAAAAGACCTCCAAATTGTTAAGTAAAACTGTCACTATTTGCAGATGACATGATACTGCATATAAAAGAAAGCCCTAAAGACTCCATCAAAAAGCTTTTAGAATAAATGAATTCAGTAAAGTTGCAAGATACAAAAATCAACATACCAAAGTAAATTGTGTTTCTATGCACTAATAACGAAGTAGCAGAAATGGAAATTAAGAAAATAAACCCATTTACAGTTGCATCAAAAAGAATAAAATATGTAGGAATAAATTTAACCAAGGAGGTGAAAGACACTCAACCATAAGACACTGATGAAAGAAACTGAAGAAGACACAAATGGAAAGATATTCCATGCTTGTAGATTGGAAGAATACTGTTAGAAATGTCCATACTACTCAAAACAATCTACAGATTCAGGGCAATCACTATCAAAATTCCAGTGGTATTTTTCACAGAAATAGAACAAATAAGCCTAAAACTTGTATGGAACCACAGGAGACCCCTAACAGCCAAAGCAATCCTGAGAAAGAAGAACAAAGCTGGAGACATCATCATTCCTGATTTCAAACTATATTACAAAGCTATAGTAATCAAGACAGTATGGTATTGGCATTAAAAAAAAAAAAAAGATTCATAGAGAGCCCAGAAATAAACCCATGCATATATGGTCAATTTAGGATAAAGGGGCCAAGAATATACAGTGGGGAAAGGGCAGTCTCCTCAACAAATGGTACCAGGAAAACTGGGCAGCCACATGCAAAAAGAATGAAATTGGATCACTATCTTACACCATCACAAAAATTAACTCAAAGTGGGTTAAAGACGTGAATGTAAGACCTAAAACCATACAATACCTAGAAGAAAACATAGGTGGTAAGCCCCTTCACATCAGTCTTGGGGATGACTTTTTAGATTTGACATTAAAAGCCAAGGCAACAAAAGCAAAAATAAACAAATGGGACCACATCAACTACAAAGCTTCTACACAGCAAAGGAAACCACCAACAAAATGAAAAGGCAACTTATAGAATGGAAAAAGAATATTTGCAAATCATGTACCGGATAAGGGGTTTATATCTAAAATGTATGAAGAACCCATATAACTAAATAGAAAACAAACAAATTACCCAACTTAAAAATGGGCAGAAGAACTGAATGGACATTTTTCCAAAAATGACATAGAAATGGCCATCAGGTACATTAAAAAGAACTCATCACAGGAAAATACAAATCAAAACCACAGTGAGATCTCACCTCATACTATCATCAAAAGATAAGAGATGACAAGTATTGGTGAGGATGTGGAGAAAAGAGGACCCTTGGGAACCCTGTATGAATGCAAGTTGGTGCAGCCAGTATGGACAACAGTATGGAGGTTCCTCAAAAAGTTAAAAACAAAATTACCATAAGATCCAGCAATTTCACTTCTGGATGTTTATCTGAAGGAAACTAATTGCTGTCTCAGAAAGTTATCTGCCCCCCTGTTTATTGCAGCATTAGCTACAATAGTCAATACATGGGAACAACCTACGTGTCCATCACAGGTAAATAAAGAAAATGTGGTGTGTATATATACCTAAAATGGAATATTATTCAGCTATTTGACAACACGGTTAGATCTTGAGGGCATTACACTAAATGAAATAAATCAGAAAGACAAATGTTGTATGATCTCATTTATATGTGGAATCTAAAAATATATATGTAATAAAATATGAAACAAAAAACAAAGACACAGAGAACAGATTGGTGGGTACCAGAGGTGAAAGGTTGGGAATGGGTGAAATCGTTGAAGATAGTCAAAACAGAAAGTACAAACTTCCAGTTATAAAATAACCCCTGGTGATATAATATACAGCATGGTGATTATAGTTAACAATACTGTACTGTATATTTGAAAGTTGCTAAAAGGGTAAATCTTAATTATTTTTCTTGTGATGAGAACTTTTAACTATGTGTGGTGGTGACGGATGTTAACTAAACTTATTGTGGTTATGATTTTATAATATATACATCAAATTATGTTGTACACCTAAAACTAATAAAACGTTATACATAAATATCTCAATTAAAAAATAAATCCAATAAAACCCCACAAGAATTAACAAAAAAAGTGATAGAATGAACAAAGAAAAAGACGAAGAAGAAGAACAAATGACACAGAGTTTCAGACTTGTTATGTTTGGAGTTACAGAACAGCCAAGGAGAATTATCCAGCAGGCAGTCAGGAATGAAGTTCAAGATCAAAGGTACAATACATAGGAGGACTAGGATTAACTGAAGTTAGCCCAGGTATTAACTGAAACAAGGTAATAAGACAACATTCAATTATTTAATCGACAAATATTTGGGAAGAACCTTCCCTATGCCAAGCACAAGGCTAACTTGGGGAGGAAAATAAGACGGAAAGTTGCTGCTCTGGTGTAGCTTACAACTGGCTAAAAGGAAGGGAGTTGAGACCTCTACATACAGGGATAGGAAAGACAGCACAAAGAGGACACCAGGCTGGAAACTAAAACAGTACAGAGTGAGGTGAAAACCCCAAAACCATGATTTCAATAAAGCAATAGAAATAGAAGCCAGAGTGCAAGTAGCAATGATTTAAATAACAGCACATCTGGTAAATTGGACTATGGAGCTCAGAAGATCTCTTTACAAATCTGAGTGGACAAAGACAAATCCTTAGCTCTCTGTGAATACTATGTTTCAAAAATGTAAACCTAGCTTGTTAAACCAAGATTAATATAAGGATACGGAGAATAAAAGATATATAATGCAGAACAAAGTATATTTTGGCACATCCTATTTCAAAAGTACTTGGGGCGCCTGGGTGGCTCAGTTGGTTAAGTGTCTGCCTTTGGCTCAGGTCATGATCCTGGAGTCCTGGGACCAAGCCCCGCATCTCTGCTCAGTGGGGGAGTCTGCTTCTCCCTCTCCCTCTGCCCCTGCTCCTGTACTCTCTTGCTCACTGTCTCTCAAATAAATAATCTTAGAAAAAAAAAAAAAGTACTTACTAGGTGTATCTGAAGTAATAGGATATTTTGATAGAAAAAAAGCTACTCCATGAAAACAAACCATAAAGTAAAAGGTAGTTTTGAGACATTTTTAAACTGTATTTCTAGTTACATGTGCCAAATGAAGAAACAGTTTATCAAACACATACCTCAAATTATTGATATATAGTAAGATACAGCTTATCACCATTACTCTCCTGTGTATACTTTAGTTGTAATTCATAAAAATAAACCATTAGTCATCAGTTATAAGTTTATATTTAAGAAAACTAAAAACAAATCAAGGTCTTGAAATGTACTGTATATTTGTCCTAAAAATAAAACTCACATCTACCTTTAGATATTAAAGTTTTATTGAACAGTAATGTATTTTTGCAGAGAAAATTTAATACTATTGCTTGAATTAAATTCACCATGAATTTATTATTGCACAGCTCAAGTTAAACATGTGGTTTCATTCCTAGAGGAAAGAAATATAAAACATATCAAATCTAGACTAATTCTATTACATGGCTCCAGTGAACCTATTTTAATGAAATTGTCATGTAGGATGATCAGTTTTTAGAGTTTATCTTTTAGCCTACTCTTAATATCAGTTGGAAGGTTGTCCATAATCCTAGGAAAATCAAACAACTTGAAGTACAAAAAGCCTAAGAAATAATCTTTTCTAACTCCATGTTAAAGATGAGAGACCAATTCTAGGGGAAGTTAAATGGTTTCCCAAGCTGACAGACCTGGATTTTGGATAGATGGGTGGAGGGGGATATAAACCTTTTGCATATATTTCTTCTAAATACTATAAAATACTTTGTAAGCTTTATATTTGATCACAGTTACACATGTTAAATACTAACATGTTTATTTTATTATGTTCAATTAGGCAGCATAAAGTACATCATTAATTTTTAACATAGTGTTCAATGCTTCATTAGTTGCGTATAATACCCAGTGCTCATCACCACATGTGCCCTCCTTAAAACCCATCAGCCGGCTACCCCGTCTCCCCAACCCCCTCCCTTCTGTAACCCTCAGTTTGATTCCCAGAGTCCAGAGTCTCTCATGCTTTGTCTCCCTCTGATTTCTATCCATTCAGTTTTCCCTCCCTTCCCCTGTGGTCCTCTGCACTATTCCTTATGTTCCACATATGAGTGAAACCATATGATACTTGTCTTTCTCTGCTTGACTTACTTCACTTAGCATAATCTCCTCCAGTTTCATCCATGTCACTGCAAATGGCAAGATTTCATTTTTTGATGGCTGCATAATATTCTATTGTGTGTACGTATGTATGCGTGTGTATATATACACACACACACTTCTTCTTTATCCATTCATCTGTTGAAGGGCATCTCGGCTCTTTCCACAGTTTGGCTATTGTGTTGCTGCTATGAACACTAGGGTGCATGTGCCCCTTCTTTCCACTATTTCTGTATCTTTGGGGTAAATACCCAGTAGTGCAATTGCTGGATCGTATGGTAGCTCTATTTTCAACTGTTTGAGGAACCTCCATACTGTTTTCCAGAGTGGTTGCACCAGCTTGCATTCCCACCAACAGTGTAGGAGGGTTCCCCTTTCTCCGCATCCCCGCCAACATCTGTCGTTTCCTGACTTGGTGTGAGGTGGTATCTCATTGTGGTTTCAATTTGTAAATACTAACATGTTTATACAAAGACACATGGAGTGTTTTTTCCATAAATGTTATACAATTTAACATTTAAACCATCTTATAAAACCACAACAAACCAAGTAGTGCCTTAACAAAAACAAAATAAAGATAAGCAGAATCAATGTCCCAGAAACACAGCTCAGAAAACTTAAGTATGTGATATATAAAAATAGAAAAAAAAAATCAGTGAGGGAAGAAATTATCACTGCTTGCCATCAGTTAAGATAACTTTCTTATTTAAGAATTCCTTGAAGTCACTTGAAAAAAAGCTGGGGGCGGGAGGGATCAGTGATAATCTTTCCTTTATTAATACCTGGTCTTCTTCCCATTTATCTCCATATTATAGAAACAGTTGCAATGTCTTTAGTTTGTATTTAAACCAGACAAGAAACAGCCATGCTTTCTTTGCAGAACACTTTGTGTGAAAACTTCAAGATCTGTAACTTGGAGAGAGGGGAAGGTAGCAAGATGCTCTGAACTACTAGGCTCAGTATAAAGCATGTGATAAAATGAGAACAGTACTGGTACAATGTTACCATTTAAGGGGTTTATCCAACAAAGGTTCATTTCACAACTGAAAAGCTAAATAAAAAGCACAAAAGTTCACTATCACTACCAACAAGGGTATAGACATCGCCATACATTACCAAAACTTTGGGACAAATAACAGACACAAAACTCTTCTCCACTAAATGAGTAAAAAAGGATTTTAAAAACAAACAAAATACCGGGGCACCTGAGTGGCTCAGTTGGTTAAGTGGCTGTCTTCAGCTCAGGTCATGATCTCAGGGTCCTGGGATCGAGCCCCACATCGGGCTCCCTGCTCAGCGGGAAGCCTGCTTCTCCCTCTCCCACTCCCCCTGCTTGTGTTCCCTCTCTCAGCTGTGTCTCTGTCAAATAAATAAATAAAATCTTTAAAAAAAAATTAGAAAGCTGTGATGATCTTTAAAAATGTATATATATCTGGATAATCTAATATATTTTTAAATCAGAAATTTTACCCACTAGAGTTTGAACTGTCCAAACTACTTCTAATAAAGTAGTTCCCCACCTACCCCTTATGTTTTACTGCAAAATTACTTTAAATTTTAAAAAATTAAGTTACATAGTGAATGCAAAGTAAATACAAACATTTCCTTCCCCTCTAGTCAGAAGGAATCCTCCCTTCACTGAATTTTCCAGCAAATCATCTGTATCTCTTATAGTGATGATCACATGTTCCCTTACGATTTGTGTGTGTGCACGAGCACACACACAAGCCATCTCCCTTCCAGCTTTTAAGTTAACTGAGAAGAGACAAGAGCTTTATTTACATTTTCACAAAATAGCTTACACTGAATTATGTACATATGAACAAAATGCTCATGTCTTTTGATATTGTAATTTGCCCAGATGTCATCATAAAACTTTCAACCGGTTCACATCCCTACCGCAATTCACCTTCACACTGCTCCTTGAATGATTATTCAAGAACAAAACTCCAATTGTATTATTCTGCTACTTAAACTCCTTCCATGGCAACCTACTTCCCAAAATGTCTAATTTATACACATGTCCTGTGTGGTTATTCCCATCCCATCTGCCACGGAGATGTCCCACAGCCTGGCTTTCACACCATGAATCATTCCTTTATGCCCATGTTCTTTTGCCCTGGTCCACCAGGCACATTCCTACCTATCAACACTCACTTCCAATCTTCAGACTTCATCATGCACCTCCCTTAAACATGCCATAATACTTTGCTTATGCCTGTCCTAAAGCATTTCTCATGTTGCAGAGGATAGGGAATTAGGAAGGGTAAATATGACTCATCCCCCCCACCCGCCTCTAAGTTATAAGAGGGCCATAGGTGATTAAAAAAAAAAAAAAAATAGAAACCACCTGCAAGAATGTTTGCCTAGGGGTGCCTGGGTGGCTCAGATGGCTCAGGTCATGATCTCCAGATCCTGGGATGGAGCCCCGCATTAGGCTCCTGGCTCAGCAGGGAGTCGGCTTCTCCCTCTCCCCACTGTCTGTGCTCTTGAGTGCTCTCTCTCTCTCTCTCTCAAATGAATAAAGTCTTTTTAAAAACAGAACGTTTGCCTAAAAAACTAAATCCCAGAACTATACATAAGATCTGGCACCAACAAAGTTCTAGAAGGTGGTACAGAAGTTCATTCTATTCAAACATAGGACCTGACAACTGAGTCATCACACTGTAACCAGTCATCCCTTAGGAATACACTCCCTAATTTCAAAGCACCCAGGTAAAAAAAAAAAAATCTTAAATAGAAACTATGATGGTAACTGTTCTGTTAACACATACAATGACCTTTTTAATCCTCCAAATATTTATCTCTAAAGTAAAATTATCTACTCTAACATTCTAGAATTTGCAAATAGAACGGCATTGTATATATGGTTTTGATTTTTTAAATCTGAAAAAAAACAGTAAGAAGGTATTAAAAGTATAAGAAATTAGAAATATTAGCGCTGTTCCTTGCTACAACACTAGCTAGCAGAGGAAAACCATAACCTAGTTACTTCATGTATTAGCTTTGTGTGTGTAAGCCAGCCTTCCCCTGCCTCACAAATATGACCCCACAGAAGAGACACTAAGTTCTTCTGAGAAGGGTTGTTGGGGGTACGTGGGTGGCTCAGTCGGTTAAGCATCCCACTCACGGTTTCAGCTCAGGTCATGATCTCATTGCTTGTGGGATCAAGCCCCCATGTGTCGGGCTCTATGCTCAGCATGGAGTCTGCTTGAAGAGTCTCTCCCCTGACTCTCTCAACTCTCTCAACTCTCTCTCTAATAAATCTTAAAAAAAAAAAAAAAGGGTTGTCAGAAGTTGTATCATAATCCATACTTAGATATCTAACTGCCAAAAACAATAATTCTATGGGAGTAGAAATTAATGTCTTTTTTCTTTTAGAATCCAGGAAAAAAAAATAGCTATTTACCCAGGCAGTAGGACATGAAGGGATATTTTGAGGCAAATTTTACCAAACTAAGAACTGAAAGTGTATTACCTAAAAGAAATCACTATATGCTAAGCACACTCTGAGATTTATGTCATGTCTTTCACTTTTTAAAGATTTATATGGATATATACCTATACAAGTTACCTTGTATATAATTAAATATATTAGCCTAAGTTTTGTTCTTACAATATGGCTTCAAAGATAGTGATTTCCTAAGTGTCACTATCAATTTTGTTTATCAAGTAAGAAAAAAGGGGCACCTGGGTGGCTCAGTCGCTGGGCATCTGCCTTTGGCTCAGGTCATGATCCCAGGGTCCTGGGATCGAGCCCCGCATCGGGCTCCCTGTTCAGCGGGAAGCCTGCTTCTCCCTCTCCCACTCCCCCTGCTTGTGTTCCCTCTCTCGCTGTCTCCCTCTGTCAAATAAATTTTTTAAAAAAAATAAAAAGAAAAAAAATTTTTTATCATTCCTTTTCCAGGACTTAATACCCATAACTAAATAACAAATGAATGGTCAAAAATTCTCACCACATAAAGAATTTTGACTGTTACTAATATCCGATCAACATGATAATCAATTTTACCTTCCAGTTAATATTATGACAAAAACTACTGACCTTCAAAATTTTTTAAGAAATACTTTGATTTTCTGGATGGCTAACAGGACTCTAATGCCATAAAAGTTGCCATGTCAGCAAAAAGGAAATACTGTTTCCTTGTTCTCTCTCAACTTTTGCCAACTTCCCAGCAAATCATCACCAAAAATATCTATGACCTTTGAATTTTTTTTTTTTTAAAGATTTTATTTATTTGACAGAGAGAGACACAGCGAGAGAGGAAACACAAGCAGGGGGAGTGGGAGAGGGAGAAGCAGGCCTCCCACCGAACAGGGAACCCGATACAGGGCTCGATCCCAGGACCCTGGGATCATGACCTGAGCCGAAGGCAGACAAGCTTAACGACTGAGCCACCCAGGCGCCCTGACCTTTGAATTTCTGATCATGCAAGTACAATATACACTAAAAAAAAAAAAATTTAAGAAGCTGTAAAAAGCTACAGATGTAAGTACCTTCTTCACTTCACTGATAGCAGCTATAAATAGTGCCTTCAGACCTATTCAGAAAGGTGAGGCTATGGTGAAACTGCTTACCTGGTTTCTTTACAGATTCTAAGGGTTGGGTGGAAGGCAGATGGGATAGGACCCGTCTTATAAATAACACTGAAGAATGCAAAGAAATTGAGGAGAGTAATTGGAGAATCCGGCAAATGCTACGTGGGATAATAATACATGTAGAGTTATAGAGCAAAGCCATTCCTAATTCTATACCCAACAGAAATATGTAAATATGTCCACCAAAATATATGTACAGGATGTTCAAAGCAGCACTATTCATAACACCAAAAATTGGAAGAATGAATTGTGATATATTCATAAGATGAAAAAAAAAAAAAAAAAAAAAACAGCACTACAAAAAACCATGTGGATAAACCTCAGAGCATAATATTGGGCAAAAGATGCCAGACACAAAAGACTACATTTTGTGTGGTTCCATTTATATAAAGTACAAAATTACAAGCAAAACTCATCTGTAGGGCTAAAGATCAAGACAGGAGTGCCTCTGAGGAATGGGAAAGGGACAAAAGTGGGCTTCTGGGGTGCTGGTAATGGTCTATGCTAATTATATACGTGAGTCAGTCTGTGACAATTCAGTGAGCTATATACTTAAAGTGCACAATTATACTTTAACAGTGAGGTTGCACACCCATGTCCATAACAGCACTATTTACAAAAGATAAAGACCAAAAGGTAGAGGCAACCTTGATGCCCACACCCTTGACCATGTCAACCAGTTTCCTCCACCTGCCATTATTTCATATACCAGTGACAACTTTAACTCATCATAAGCTAACAAAAGGAATGAAAATTGTAGTACTAGACAGACCATGCAAGTGCCAAAATGGATATTCACATGTAACTTCTGGGGGTCCAAGGCAAATCACACTGTATAGGGAGCAGAAGAGACTGAAGAAGAGATTGATTTGGTGAGCTGGGTAGCACTCAGAGGTGCTGGCAGGAGTCCTCTGTCTGGGAGGGAGGGAGACAGAGAGGAAGGGTATAATTTGCTTGGACAGAACCTTTAAAAAGCATGCAGAGCCATATCAGACTTGAGGTGATTTGAAAGGAACAAAACCAACTATGAAGTAGAATTTGGGGAACCCAGTTCCGCGGGGACTATGGTGTGAAGCCCTTGTCGAGTATCGTGGTGGGGCTGACTGAAGGCACACAAGACACCCACATCCTAATTCCTAGGACCTGAGAACAGGACTGTGTGGGGAAAGGACTTTGCAGACAAGGTTAGATCAAAGGATCTCGAGATGGTCAGATCATCCTGGATCATTTGGGTGGGTCCTCAACGCAATCACAAGCGTCCCTACAGAATGGGAGGCGAAGTGATATCTGAGCACAGAAGCTATGTGAAGACCAAGCGGAGATGGAAGTGATATGCTGGGGAAATGGAGGCAGGGCCCCAGGGCAAAGAATGTGGAGGCCACTAGAAGCTAAAGAAGGCCAGGCAATGGTCTCTGCCCTCGGGTCTCCAGAAGGAACTAGCCCTGCCAACAACACCTTATCTTTAGCCCAGGGAAACGGCTTTTGGACTTCCAGACTCCAGAACAGTAAGGTAACTTGGGTTGTTTGAAGCCACTAAGTTGGTAGTCACTTGTTAGAGCACCAAAGGGAAACGAATACCTACCCTGGTGTTGAGGAACACATCCCTACAAGAATAGAATTTGCCTGTGTGAAAAACCTGTAACAAAATAAAGTGTGAATGTATCTATGACCTCTTAATATTTTGAGGCTTAGATGAAAACAGTCTCTTTCAAGATTGTTTAGTTTGGGGGAAAGGGAGGGGGGAGGTGTTACTCATTGTCTTGTTCCTTTACAGTACTCCTATTTGAGAGAGCTTTAAGAAGTTGCATTTTGTCGGTGGCAGTATGGTGGTGTTTTTTCACTAAAAAAGAACATCTCTGTCCAGAAACTGCTTGTACTCCTCTACCTTCATCAGCAAAAGATATCCCGGACCCCACTGTTCTTTAAAATCTGCTCATTTCAAATTATGAAGACAAATGTCCTCAGAGTTGATCCACATTAATGAGCTCACTTCCAAGTTTAGAGATTGGTAAGAGGAAGGGGAAAAAGTTAAGGCTCATCTACCTTTTTCTTGTAATTGCATTTGCAAATGCTTTAAATTTTAATTGAAACAAAATGAATCTCATTACTTGAAAAATACAGGAAAAAAAATAAAGCATACAATCTCTAGATAAAGCAATGTTCCTGCAGTCACAAGTAAGAGGAGTGCATACGTTCCATTTTCTTCTTTGGCCTTCAGCAGAAGCTTGGCTCACCAAAGTGATCAGATTAAAATAGGCGAATAGTACCACCGGTCTCAGGACTGCCTTGTGTGAACAATGAATACAAGATGGTTATTGACATTATCCTTATGACCATGCTCAGAAGTCTCTATTTCTTAATTTCAAGCCAAGAAATTTAGATTTATTCAAGAAAATTTGGAAGAGCCTCATATGCTTATCTTGGGACTATAACAGCTCTATGGTTTATTGCATTTTTAAATATTGATATCCTTTTAAAAGTAATAAGAATAAACTCTCTAAAGTTATTTTATGAAACGGATAGATATAAATATTGCAGAACTCCAGACTTCCCTGGATGTCATCTCCAGGACAAGAAACAGATATACCTCTCTTTAGCTTGGAATCATAAATTCTTTAGCTGCTAAGAAAGAATCCTGAAAAATGTGGATCTGGACCACAACTCTTAGAGCAGAATATTTTGCCTTTCTTTCTCCTATAAAAACACAAACAAAAACAAACAGATTCTGTGTGCATCTTTCATATGTGGGATTATATTTTGAGCAACATATGTGGAATTATTTGGCTGAGCCATCTTTCATATGTTAAATTATTTTTGAGCCATAACTACTGAATCATAGTAATGATTCCTTAATCTCTAATTATTTCAGGCAAAGATGTGTCCCCAGGAGGAAGGACTCCTAATTCAAGCATAGTTTTAACCAAAAGGTCAAAAACAGCTCAATTAAAAACTGTACCCATTTTGCACAACAAAAAAGTCTCTAGAATAAAAACTTGTGTCCCAAAAACAAGTTATGGTGAAGACCCCTTCAATCTTAATTACATTTTTTTTTTTTTTAGCATTTCCAAATAACACATTCAGAAATTTTGAATATGTATGCTCCGGGGGATATAGTAAGTCACTAGGTTGCTATTAAGAGAAAAGCATACGCTGAACAAAATATAGCTGTGCACCAAGGCAAATGAGAAAAAGCCCTACAAGAAAAATTCAAAACAAAAATAAAAAATAACTATAAGGAGGGGCACCCGGGTGTCTCAGTGGGTTAAGCATCTGCCTTCACCTCAGGTCATGATCTCAGCCTGGGATCAGATAAGCCCCATGTGGGGCTCCCTGCTCAGCGGGGAGTCTGCTTCTCCCTCTCCCTCTGCCCTTCCCTCTTTCCCCCCCTCCCAACCACCACTCATGCTCACACACTCACTCTCTCAAATATTAAAAAAAAAAAAAACCACCTAACTACAAGAGTATATATAGTTCTGAATAGACTATAGGAGGGCAAGAAAAATCTCCCAAGGTACTTCGTTTGTCTAAGAACCCATCACACACTAGTAAGAATAGCCTCTGAATTTCCTCCATCACTTTCCTCCATACAATATATTCACATCTCATGGAGTAACCTAATTGAGGAAGGTCATAGTTAGCAAATATTTGTATCAACCAATTTGCCAATGAGAATGTTGGTAGGACTGCACTTTCAAGATAAATTCCTAAGGTTTCTCCTTAGGCAATAACAGCCGCACAATTCCTGTTCCCTATAGTTTTTGAAGTAATTAAGTCAAACAGGATTTATTCCATTCTATTCAACATACACTGAGCTCCTCTTAAGGGGGGGGGGAACTAGAAAAACAGTTTAGGGGTGCCTGGGTGGCTCAATCGTTAAGCGTCTGCCTTCGGCTCAGGTCATGATCCCAGGGTCTTGGAATTGAGCCCTGCATTGTGCTCCCTGCTCCGCGGGGAGCCTGCTTCTTCCTCTCCTGCTCCCCATGGTTGTGTTCCCTCTCTCGCTGTGTCTCTGTCAAATAAATAAATAAAATCTTTACAAAAAATAAAAACAAAAGTTTTTACACTTAAGGCAGCAACTAAAACTCAGAATAACGAGGTTTATAAAGAGTAAACTCATAATTCTACAGGAGTCAAGAGAAGCAGTAACATCAACCACAATGTAGAGACCACAGTAGTCTCTCCTACAACTCAGGGGCAGCAAAATAGTCCAGGAGAAGCAAAAAAAAAAAAGAGAGAGAGAGAAGGGTCTGACCAATACACAAAGTTGGTCCTCAGTCTGGAGATCAGAAATAAGTTTCCACATCACAACGAGAGCATTTCATTCATGCATTAACTCCTTCACTACAGTTACGGAAAGAAGAAACCATCTACCTGTGCCCTGAAGAAGTTCAGAGTCCAACTATGGAGAGGCAGGGACAGTGGGGTGGCGGGGGGACATGCTGTGACAAAGAAGAGATGCTCCATGAACACCCATGACACAGCAGCCATCAACCAAGGCCATCACCAGTGCTGAGTTCTGAAGACATTTGGGAGTTAACCAACAAATCTGAAGGGGAAGGTGCTCCTGTTATAAGGAATAGCCTACACAATGACAAAGAGATGAAAGAAGACACAGCCTATTCAGGCCATAGCTACTGGAAGGGAGGCAAGTGATGAAGCCAATAATGTCGACAGGGCTTTGAGGAGTTAAATATGTTGGATTTTATCCTGAGGACACTGAAATATTTCTCTCAAGAAGTATCAAAAAACAAACAAACAAACAAACAAAGGCTTTAGGAAAAAATCCATTCCATCCAGAGTATGGAAAACATGGTGTTCTGTGTGAGAATAAAAAAAAAATAAGGCTCAGAACTTCAGTAACAGCAGAGAAGTAGTGACAGCAAGAAGGTAAAAGTATCCGAACTCCATGTCTTGCTAAACTTGAAGATGAAAAAGATGAAGAGTTTTGTTTTTTAAATATGTGAGAGAGGAGGGCATATTTATGCCCTTTTGGAACAGAATTCTATGATGGGGATGAGGAGGAATTAGTGAAGGGCATAATTAAAGTTCCTAGATTTAAAGAATAATTTTTAAAATGTGAATTGCTAAAGTATTCTAAAAGTATACCAATTAAAAAAACACTTGGAAAATAAATCAGAAAATAACTTGAATAATCAACCAATGCCTTAATCCAACTTCCATTACAATACTTCACTAACTAGAAAACCTCTAGGACTTAAGTGTGAAGAAACTCCATTTGATCAATCAAAAATTCTATATTTAATATATGAGTAGGTTGTGCATAGGATTAGAACTAGAATGGGATTAGATTAGAACCAAAAAGGTAAATCAGATTCCTGGTCTGATTTTTAGACTACAAACAAGAGTTCTAAATTCTAACACTAACAAATTTTTCTTACAGTATTTTAAAAACAGGCTCATATGAAAGTAAATATAAATTAAAAATAAAAAAATTTTTAAATAGGCCCATCTAGAGAAACAGCAGTGACACTACACGAATCACTATCCTTTCATTAGCTTTACTTTGCAACTCGTGCTTTTGGTTGTTTCATTCATTTGAATAATTGACTGTAAGGAAACCCAAGCGGCCAAGTGAGTCATGAATGAGTCACAGCTCACCTCCTGGAGTACCCACAAACCTGACTGTGGCTTACTGCACTAAGCCTGAATTTCAAGTTGAAGAAGAATGCTGGATAAAAGAAAGCCAAGTACTGCCAAGGATGCCAAAGAAATCACTGGGAGAATAAGGATGTCTTGAGAGCAGACTTCCCTGCACTTCCTTTCCAGGTTGGAATTTATGGGCTTACACGTCATCCATACCACAGAAAAGATAAACCTACATCACAGACCGCTCCTTCCCCGGAGGATCTTGTGACTTCATACGTGGTCGTTGACTAAAAAGGACAACTGAGTGCACCTCCTCGCTGCCTTCTTAATGCTACCCACCAGATTTCCGAAGACTGTGCACAATGGGAGGACCACAGTGGTTACTCGGATGGCCACACCTTACAAACACATGGGTAAAGGATGCCAAGCAAGGGAGACAGTCTATACAAAAGCACCACCTCCACCCACCCTGGGGAGAAAAGTTCCATCGTTCATACCATCATTGTGTTAATAATGCACATGGAACGCACAAAAAAATCACAGTATTTAAGGATTTGAAAGACAGGTCACAAAATATATGTGATTATTTACCCAAAAGCACCACTACCACTGAGGTGTTTCTTGGAGAAGCAGGGATGAAACCAGCACATGACGAATTGGTTACTTCCACAACACCTGGGGCATGAATGCCCTGGCCGCGGCACAAGTGTGGCCAGTGATTGCAGCAACTATAAACATCAGCACAAAAGTTCTTCTTCAAACCAAACTTCCATCTCTGCCTGCCAGGTACCAGTATGTCATTTCCTTCCTGCTGTACTCTCTGGCTTCGAGGACAAGGACCATGTGATTCTTAAACTTAAATGGGAGAGGATACCAATTAAGTAAGAAGCATTCAACAAATGTATGTCGAAAGCAAAAAGAGTAGGGAATGCCTACAATTGTTTCTTGGCTGTTTACCTCCCAACCACTATGTTAACACAATGCTTAAGAAAATATATCATTACCCTACTTACAAACATTATGGCCAAGAAAGCTCTTAAAGGTCATAAGGCTTTCAGAGGCAGATCCATCAGCTTCATAAAATGGTAAAAGACTCTGGATGAGGCTTATGGTCCCAATCATCAATATGATACGGGTATTATATTCTTACCTGTACAGGTATAGGTAGGCTTCAATTTAACAAAAAAAAAAAAAAATGAGTGTAATCCATTAAGATTTCTAGTCTTTGGACTTTAGAATACATTTTCCCACATAAACAAGGCTAAGGTGATCAAGCTCTTGGGCTGGCAGCGTTTTAGTTTTGGGGTTTTGGTTTTGTTTTGTTTGAAAGGTGAAATAATTTTGCCTTCACCTTTTCAACATCATAAAATGCACTCTTATCACCCCTGAGCATGACTGCAGTCTACCTGGCATGTCTGAGGTGGACCTACGTCCTAACCCTCACAGGAAGCCAGGGAGAGGGCACTTGTGGGCTATAACCGTGCTGGACCCCTCAAGTATAAACAGATTTGAAGAGGGGGTAAGGAGAATGCAGACGAGGAAACAATGATTCGAAACAAAAAGATCCTTGACCCAGAAGACCAGCTAACCGACTCGAAATGATGTCTCTCCCCTTCAGGCACAGGGCCCAGGGAACCCTGGCCCAAGGAAAGCTAAGGAGGGAAGGAGCTGCCAGATAGGAACAGAAGCGCCAGAGGCAAGAGGCCCTCGGGGATCTGGGTTCCTAGACAGGGGAGCCTAGGAGGACATTGGGGATAGTTGGGGACAGAGTGAATTCCCAGAAGATGGAAATAGCTGTCCCCTGCAGAAGTAGGGGTATGGTTAGGAAAGGGAAGGAACAGAAGAAAGAGAAGAGGAAGTAGGCATGGAGGGAACAGTAATTCTTACACTTCAAGTAGTAAGTTCCAGCCTGAGGATGTGCCCAGTCCAGAAACAGCTGTTCTTTTCTTCCATGTTTCCTGTTTAGATAAGCCCAGAGCATTTGTGTGCTATTATCTCATGGCACTGAACCCATGATGTGCTCAAATATCCTCACATGTCCCATAGGTTTGTAGCTTTGCTGACCTCAGGAGTGCCCAACACACTGGGTATTCAATCAGGACGTACAGAACAAGAGAAAAACGAGAAAGACAGAAGTTTTGTCCCTTGTGTTACATGAGGTTCCTTTAGCATGCTCTCAGCAAAACTGCAAGTGAAATTGCTATTTTAACACTGAGTAGTCAAAATAAATAAGCTAATTACCACGTTAATCAGCTCCCTCTCAAAACAAAACAAAAAAACCACCAACAGGGAGGAGGGAAGTATGGATAGTTTGGCATCCCTTTGTTTTCCTAAATCAATTATACTCACTATATTACATCACATATACATTTTAAATATATATGGGCACATTCATTCTTCCTAAAAGGCCTTTCCTCCCCAGACACCAATCACTTGCATTTTTATAATTTCAAAACTTGGCTTAAATGTCCCTACCACAGTAACACCACACAAATGCCCCCTTAGTCTTTTAGCCTCAAATGCTCAAACGCTGAGAACTTATGGGATCCAATGAATATTACTCCTTTTCTCCATCTGACTTTAAAACCAAATGAGGGGTAGATGTCTGAGTTAGACAGATTTTAAAATGTCAGCTTTTTATTCTTAAAAACTTTACTAGGAGAAAGGGCTTAGGTGTGTAACCAAATGAGCTTACTAATACCACTCCTACAATTGAAGAACACCCCCAGGGGGCAGAACTTGCTCCATAACTGACCTTAATGGTAGAGAATAGACCAGAATGTATCTTCTCTGCAGGCACGTAGCTCTGAAAGAGAGGCCCATAGAGGGCTGTCACAGAGGCCCAACTCCTGATCTCAAAGAAATTACAAATCAGGGATATTATTCACCTATTGGAGAAAAATGAATGAAGAAAAGCCAGAGATGTTGCTCAAATGGAAGTCCCTCCTTGTGAAAAGATTAATATTCTCCTTAACATGCCCTTGAATTTTTTTCCTTACTCGTTAGACTTGTGGGCTACCAGAGGTGTGGCTGTACCTCAAAGGGGAAAAAGATCAGTCCCCTAGAGCAGCCCCATCCCCACTTTCCAAAGCCAACCACTGTCCTTTGGGTAGTCGCTCAGGATCACAGGAGTAGAAGGGGAAGGTTCTAAAAGAGATCAGAAACAACTATCAGATAAAATAATGCTAAGGCCATGCTAAATCCCAAGTTGAAATCCACTCTTTATTCTGATTCCGAAATATGCCCAGCCATGTTGTTCAACATGGATTACCTGGGGTTCTGAAATGAGTTTAATACTAATCTAACTAAAAAATAAAATGCAACAAATAGAGAGCTCCCAAATTTAAACATAAATGTTCCAGTCTGAATTTCTCGGTAAGTCCAAAAATTAAATCCCCTTGCAAGTTTAAGTGCACAGATGTTAAATCTCAAAGGAATTAAATTCCGACCTTGAATTATCTTGCATATACATACACACACACACACACACACACACACACACACACACACACACACACACACACACACACACACACAGAGTCGGGTCTTGGTCTGAGTTTCCCAGAGAAGCAGGTGGGAAACAAAAAGCTTGCATGGAGATATGTAGTTTGGGAAGTGATTTTAGAGCAGCAGTGAGGGAGCAGGGGGATGGAGATGGGGAAGAAGGGAAGGAAAATACAAGGATACATTCCTCAGCTGACCATTATTATTGAGACCGATGCTCAAGACCATTCAATCTCCTAAGGAACCCAATGAAGAATGCCTCTAAGCTGTCCTCTCTGGATGAAAAGGGGGAATTTACCCCACTCTTCCCAACCCCCACTGGTCAAATACAGCCAACCCTCTGTGGACTCAACACTTCCCAGTTGCACATACATGTCCAACAAGTTCCATGGACCCCAGAGTAAGGAGCCCAGAATAAAAAGGCAGAGGTACAGAGTGTCCCCAGGCAAGGTACCCTCCAGGTGCACCTGTGAAGTTCATGGAAGCCTGCACAGAACTGGCCACTGCACCTGTGGCTGGAATAAGAGGCGAGGCAGAGAGGCTATAATAGGTATCCAAATACAAAGTCCAACAGTATTAAAGGGCCAAATTCATCCTCCCAAATCGCCCATTCTGTCCACTCCCACCTGGAGGGGTTCTTGATGCCTAGGTAGTGTGGCAGGGGTTTCCATTGTTTGGGTTGTTTTTGGGCAGCTTCGAGCTATCAGAGAATGTAGTCCCTTCGGTGCCTCTGATACTGATTCAGCTTTATCTCTTGTCTTTTTGATATGCCCCCAGTTCTCCCCTACGTATCAAATGAAAAGAAAAGTCAATCCTCAGGCCTTGGAGCACTACCTCAAGCAAAACCCCTTCTGGAACTTGGCATAATCAAGACCCACTTATATGCTTCCAGGAACACTGGTAGAAACTCCAGGGCATGGGGCGCCTGGGCGGCTCAGTCATTAAGCTTCTGCCTTTGGCTCAGGTCATGATCTCAGGGTCCTGGGATCGATCCCCGGAAGCCTGCTTCTCCCTCTCCCACTCCCCCTGCTTGTGTTCCCTCTCTCACTCTCTCTCTCTCCCTCTGTCAAATAAATAAAATCTTAAAAAAAAAAAAAAGGAAAGGAAAAAAGAAACTCCAGGGCATCTGAGAGATGGAGATCAACAAAAAAGAGCACAGTCTTTTGCCAGGATGCCCATAATACTATGTCAAGGGGACAACTATCCATTGATAGATGAATGGATAAACAAAATGTGGTATATACACAATGGATTACTTAGCCTTAAAAAAGAAGGAAATGCGCCTGGTGATGGGTATTAAAGAGGGCACGTTCTGCATGGAGCACTGGGTGTTACACACAAACAATGAATCATGGAACACTACATCACAAACTAATGATGTAATGCATGGTAATTAACATAACAATAAAATTTTTTTTTAAAAGGAAATGCTACAACATGGATGGATTTTAAGGATATCATGCTAAGTGAAACCAGCCTGTCACAGAAGTACAAACATTGTATGATTCTACTTACATGAGGGACTCAGAATAGTCAAATTCAGAGAGGCAGAAAATAAATGGTAGTTGCCAGAGGCTAGGGGGGGGTGGGGGGGGTTACTCTGTAATGGGTACAGAGGAGTTTCAATCAGGGAAGAAAAAGTTGAGGATGGATGGTGGTTATGGTTGCACAACAATGTGAATATGTTCAATACCACAGAAGTGTACAGTTAAATGGTAAAAATGATTAAGTCTGATGTCACTTATATTTTGCCACCAAAAACAAACAAACAAACAAACACAAACCTCAGCTAGGGGACATCTCCAAGCAGGTTAATTTTGGCCCTGTGCACTTGCACGCTAGAGGGACAATCCAACGATGCACAGTGCCTTCTCTCTCAAAGAGTGGCACTGAGGTTTCACGGCCCTCTTCCAGATTTATTAGCTTGCAGTGATGGCAGCCCCAGTCCCCTCAGGCCCTAACTAGGGAATCTTTCTTTCCACACCTGCATGTTCAAAACTTCTGATCTTCCAGTTCCTCCCTGAGCCCCATGTTCCTGGCACTCAGGTGCTGAATGTGCACTCTGCCTAGTAGAGTCAGCACTTCCACAATCTTTCAGAAGCAGGAATTTTTAGTCTTGGGCCACACCATGTGTTGTAACCGCCTTTTCTGTGTACTTGCCGCGGGCTGTGAGCACTGCCTTCTAAAGGAAGACTATCCTTTCGTCCTCACATTTGTTCTTTCTGAACAAGCAGATTCCAGATCTGTTCCTGAAGCCCATGTCCCTGGTGGCCTGGGAGGACCTACACCTCTGCATGGACAACTCCAGACACACAATTCCTGTGCATTTTTAGGACCGGGTCCTCAGTACCTTTCTTTTGCCAGAAGCTGGGCTTAACCCTTCACATTTAATTGGTCTCTGCCAATCCAAATTTCTTTTGAAAGACTGAGGCTCCCCTTCCTTCTCTTCCACCTCAGAGCGATCATATTTGGGTGGAAATGAACAGCTAGCTTCCTGAGTTAGATAATCCCAGCCAGGACGTTATTCCTACCAGGCATCACTTAACCTGGAATGCACCTCATCTTTCCCAGGCCTCCCCTTCCAAGTCTACCTCCATGAAGGACCTGGGCCTGAGCTTTCAGGGCACAGGTGGCACCTGCTTGGCCAATGACAGCAATTCATCACCTTGAAACTCCATAAACTCTTCAGTATTTTACGTTGATATCTCAGGGCTTTCCCTCTTAAATGCAAATTTTGTTACTGGTTGGTATTGCCACCCCAGGACCACCACCACAAGCCAGTGGGACAGAAAAACACTTCATACATAGAAGGTGCCACATGTAAACACTTGCCAGGCTCTACAGTGAAAAAAAAGTCCCTTGCATTTCAACCTCTACTGGCCAAAATCTTTATGCATACACATGATGCAAGTTTCCAGCAGTTCCTACTTCAAGCCCTAGCTGAATCTTTAGAGGGGCACTTTGCAATCTCCTGGATTTTTTTGTGAAAAAAGTTCAGCTCTTTTGCTGTATTTCTATAAGCCCATTACCCTTTCTAAATAGTACTACTAGAGTGAATCTCCTTTCCTTTTTATATCTGTCCATCCTGGGTTAAGATCTCCTTTTCCTTCCAGAGCTCACATATCTGAACCTTTCCTTGGCTTAGTCTTTTCAGTCTGCTCCTTTTCTGATAAGGCCAATAATTCTCAAAACCACTCTAGTTCCTCCTTGATTTCCTTTAAAAAAGAAAAAAATAAAAACCACCTGATCTCTACTTAGCAATCATCTTAATGTTTGGATTTACAATTATTTCACAGACTCATTTTCCTATCTAAAACCAAGAACACAGCATATACTTAATTAAGGAGGCTCCCATTCTTTTTGACTTTTTCATAATAAAATCTACAACTCTTCTATAGATGAAGCCACAGTTCTAGAATCCAATGGCCTGAACTTAGAGAAATCAACAGATCCAGAGCAAACATAATTCATGTTTCGGTATGGAGGAACTTCTGTTTAAGTATTAAAGGAATGCTTCTCTACCCCTAGGCAGTATAGCTCTGATACTTCAGCTGCTTAACCTTGAGACCAAGTTTCTCTGCGGAGAGGATGCTTTCTTGGTCTGTTTGTGATGGGTCAGTTGAAATTGGTTGTATGACTGGTGGTCTATAAAGATCTTAGATAAACTACACAGTTACATAAGATTCATCCCTCCAGGGCCTTCCTTTGGCCTGGAATAAAATTAACTGAATGTGGTAAAGCCAATTTATCAATTCCTACCTTGGCCTAATTCACACAATTTAAAGGAGGAACCTCACACAACAGCATTCTCAAAACATTTTCACTTTTGCAATACAAAGTCCTGGCCAGAAGCTTTGGCTAAAACACATAAAAGCAGCAAATGCTAGTCCACCCCAAATGACTAAAAAGATCAACAGCTTCCTCAGCCTCACCTACAGCACCAATCCAAGTAGAACCCAAAGTTTAAGTGCCTCAGCCCACCCACAAAACCCAGCTAGGATCAGCGCACCCTGCACTTGCTAAGGCCTAAATGCCCATCACCAACAACGGTGCCTGGCTAAGCCACCTGCCTGTTGACTGGACCATATAACCTTCCCAGTCCCCAAAGCTCAAAGTAGTAAATGCTCCTCTTCCTACTGAGTGAGGAAGATCTTCAGTGCCTAATCAGAGCTGTGAATACAAGTAGGAGTTCAACAACTGTTTGAATAGATGAGTAGAAAAGTGAACTCGCCCTCTGAATGAACAAAGCACAGTTCTGAACTTGCAGAGGCTAACAATGTAACACAAAATAAATGCAAACAAAATGGCTGGAGTTCTCAAGGGCCAGGAAATGTATCAGGCATAATCTAATCTTTTAGGAATGCTCATCTTCGTCATTAAGTCCTTCTGCAATTTGGGTTAAGATGATTCTCTGCCCAGACTCCTGGATCGTTCAAGTAATGTTATTATAGGTCTGGGATGAAGAGTGTTGGCAAAGATGAAAGACTACTTGATGCTAAACTATGCTTGCTACAAATATTTGCCCTCTTCTCTTCCGACTTGCCCTCATTAATATGGAAGATTATATAGGAAAAAATTAGGCAAGATCTTAAAAAAAAAGTAGGCAAGATCTAAATTACAAAACATTTAGGTTTTTAAAAAGTTTGGAAAACACTTCCATATTTAAGTTCACAGAGTAATTTGAAATCACAAAGGCTTTTAACAAATTATACCTAAAATTCTTCTTTCTTGTATTTATTGCTATTAAGTTATTATATACCTATTGCTAATAAGTTATTATAATTATTTATACATTCCCAAAGATTTATTGAGCACTATGTGCTGGTCCCCAGGAATTCAGCAGTGAATAAACGTAAGTGGGCTCTGCCATCATGAGGCTTAGGTGTAGCAGGAACATCAATTCCTAAAACAAATATTTCTAAGGATGAGGAGTTGTATAAATGGAGAATTTAAAAACCAAGAAACAGACAAAATGGCAAGCTCCAAGTCTAGAGGAAAAAGATAGGGTGACAAATTCTGGGAATGGAAAAATATCCAACATGACTGCAGGAGAATGAGCAAGAGAAAAGGGAGTTGAAGCTGCAGAGGACAAGGTCAGATCTCAAAAGGCCTTCTTTACCCTCAGAGATGAGGAGGCCTTCTAAGTTATAAAAGGGTTCACATGATGGGGGTGGGTAGGTGTATGTTAAGATTGTTGAAGATGCAGTTGGGAGAATACATTGGCATAAAGTAGAATATACACAATTCAGAGGCACTGGGCCAAAGCACAGATGGCTTTAAGAAAGACAGTGAAGGCTGAGCAGTAAATACTTTGCACCAACTAAGTACTTGACACATATTGTGAGGTGGCTACTTGTATCCCATCTTACAGATGAAAAAACAAATCTAGTGAATTTGCTCAAAGTCACCCACTAAACAAGAACTGAACCTAAATGATACCAAAACTTTAGAAATTTGCTCTTACGTCAATTAGAAATACTTTTCCGCAAACCATCAGGCAGCATATTAATAAGAGCTGCAAAATGTTTATAACCTTTGACCTAGAAGATTCACTTTGGAAAATAAAGTTGAAAGCAGTAATCCAAAGTTGGGGAATAATATGTACAAGGACACTTATAGTCATGCTATCTATAAAGGAGTTGGAAGTAATCCAAGTGACTGAACAGTGAGCATATCAAGTGGACTATATTATTTTCCCAGCTGCATACTATTCCATTATCACTTCCTACATGATCCTGAGAAAATTACTGAGTCTTTCCTAAAATTCTTCAACTATAATAATTATGGCCCCTTGGTGAATCTCTCAAATCTCTAGGGAAACAAGCGTTACTAATACTAACCATAATCGTATTTAGTAGAAGGACTGTTATTGCCACTGGCTGATTAAAAGTTTACAACGTGCAAAGCTGAGAGGCTGGAACTTGTCATACATTATCTCATCTAATTCTCATGATGAGCTACAGTATAGACAGTGTTATTCTCAGGACGCCACTGAGGGACCAGAGAGAGAAGTGAAAGAGCCTACCCTAGATCATACAGCTTATTATTAGTAGCACATCCAGAATTTTAACTGTTAAGCCCATGTTCTTGTCAGTATACAATGCCAACCCCTGGTGTTCAAGGAAAAATGAAGGTTCAGAGAAACTAAGCCAACAGAGGCTCAGAGATCACGAAGCTAATTAGTGATAGAACCAGATTTTGAATGTAAGTCTCCCAATTACTGGTAGATTGTTTTCTCTTTTGTTCTATCACAGTTGTCAAATATGAAATCACCAATAGGTGGATAAAACTATATAAGTTAAATCACTTTTAAAGTCATAATATTCTTTTCTATTAGCCGAAAGAAAACATTGGCAGAAAGAATACAACAGAAGAGAAAACTTGCTAACGATCAACAGGATGTTATTCCAAAAGGACTATGGGAAAAGCCCTATATCATGGAAAGATTAGATGAGTTGGGAGAAGGAAAGTGTCCCAAATTATCACTAAGTGCCTACCATGCCCCCCAGGGCTATGCTAGACATTTTGCCTCTCTGAGCTCACTTGCTCTCCGCAACACTATGCAGGAAGAATTATCCCTATTTCACAAGCGAGGAAACTAAGATGCTGAGAGATTAAGGGATTTGCCCACAGGTGCTCATCTAGTGGGATGGGATTTGAACTCAGGCTGGTCTGGTGCTAAAGTCCACGTTCTTTCAATATACCATGCTGCCTGCTGTTAAAGAAAACTGGGAGAGTATGAATTGTTTTTGCATCCTGTGATTAAGGGGAGGGACATAAAATCTGGCATTCTCATTCAACCAACATTAAAGTTGGTGGTAGGAATTAATTCAAGAGTCATTCATTCATAGGAGCTCTCCATCTATGCCAGGTACTAAGGTTAAAAACAAAGCTGAAGGGCACCTGGGTGGCTCAGTCGTTAAGCGTCTGCCTTCGGCTCAGGTCATGATCCCAGGGTCCTGGGATCGAGTCCCACATCGGGCTCCCTGCTCTACGGGAAGCCTGCTTCTCCAGCTCCCACTCCCCCTGCTTGTGTTCCTGCTCTACGTCTCTCTGTCAAATAAATAAATAAAATATTAAAAAAAAACAAAGCTAAAGAACAAACAGTCCACAATTTTATGGGACTCATGATTTTTGGAGAAATAACATAGGTTTTGGTGTTCCCATAAATATTCATATTCTTGGGAATTTGAAACACTTATCTGGCTTAAAACAGCAAAACCTCAGCTATCTTAGGAACCAAGTAATTCTGGGTGGCTAAGTTTCTAGGTGGTGGAGGCTTACTCCTTTAAGCAACAGATCTCTCATTTCACAGATGTTTTTATAATTGACCCTTGAACAACACAGGTTAGAACTACATGGGTCCGTTTGTATGCAGATTTTTTACAGGACTTTATTTTCCTTATGATTTTCTTAACATTTTTTTCCTCTAGCTTACTTTAAGAATACAGTATAATGCATAAAATATGTTAATCAACTATTAGTAGGGCTTCTGATTAACAGCAGGCTATTAGCGGTTAAGTTTTTGGGACGTCACAAGTTATACAGATTTTCAACTGGACAGGGGGTCAGTAGCCCTAAGCCCCATGTTGTTCAAGAGCCAACTGTAATCATTTTTCAATGCTGTGTCAATTTTTCCAGGACTTTCTGAGCTCCAAAATCTGACACTTTGTAACTCTATTCCCACAGATTTCCCTATACTACTGTATCCAAGGGATGGATGGATAGAAGGAGGTAGAGAGGAGAGGAGAGAGAGCTGAAGGCAAGAGAGTAAGGCCTTTATAATAAGTACTTCACAGGAGAAATTCTGAACTCAATTATTTTCCAATCTTCCCAAATATTTTGTTTTTGTTTTTAAGGATTAATATGATTTAAACTTCTCTTAAGGACCTGGGTCTTAAGTATTCTGTCATAAGAAAAGTAATGCACTGTTACTCAGGAAATCAAGTAACCTTGGGCAAATCATTGCATAATCAGAGGGCTCAGACTGCCCATTTTTAAAACCAAGGAGCTGAGCTAAAATTACCTCTAAGGTAATTTTCCAGCTCCAGAACTGTATAACTCTTTGAACAATACAATCAGTTGCTATATTTCCCCATAGAAGGCTCTAGGGCTCCTTCCCTAGAGCCCAGTGCAGTATGTTGATCAGTTTGGCAGCATTTCCCTATAGTCCAAGATTAATATGGTTTTTGAGCTGTTGAGTCCATGGTTTATAGGGTTTGTTTGTTTTTTAACTACTGTCAATTTAACTTTCAGCTGTCCCTCTTTCTCATTTTAACTTGCAACCTGTAATCTCCCTGGATTTAAAAAACAGGCCTAAGGAAAATAAATGGCACTCAATAAATGAGTACCTACTAAGTGCCACATATGGAAGGTGCATTACTGCAGTTAATTTCATCCCTACAACATTGCCAGTACATATTTTATAAATGTGGAAACCCAAGATCAGAGTGCCCAAGGTGCCCAAGATTATAAGTGGCATAGCTAGGAGCCAAAGCCAGGTTGATGTATTCAAAGCCCAGGTGCTTTCAACTACACAATGTTGCCTCATGAGTTTATGAGAATAGTGTGTAAATGAAATGTCCTTAGGTTTTAAGTCAGAATCTAGGAACTAATGGTTAGTGTAAATGAAGTTTAGCTTATTGCATTTACACAGAATATAAGAAATCTATTTTATCTCTTCTTTAGAGAGATGAGGGTATTATTTTATTATTAAATGCATTTCTTCATTTAGCTTATTTTATGTAAAACACGGCAAGGTGACTGCCAAATGGGCAAGCTTGCCAAATAGCTTAGGGCTAGCTAGGTAGGTGAAATTAATTTATATGCATCACTGAAACTGGTGAACCACTTATTAAACATGGAAGGGAAAAAATTAGATCCTTTACCAAATTTCTCATTACTCTTCACTAAGGTCACTAAATGGAACTGTATATTAAGATTTGAGAATTCAATAAGGATTCAACTATCAGAGCCACCACATAAATACTCCCAAGAGTCCAGCTTTTATCATTTTTTTACAGGAATGAAACTGATGTTAACAGCAATTATGACACATTCTCTCCTTAATGGGGTCTCTGGAAGCACCCAGATCTTCCATGCTAGTGTTCATTCTGAACGCCAGAGATTTCCTGCTTCCTCCTCACTGAGGATAAATTGCTATATTCTACTGAACCCCCAAGTACAGTTTATGGGAAAACACAAGGTTCTATTTCCAAGTACTCTGTCATCATAATCTCAACTCAAGCATTTCTTGTGTGGCTGACTATGGCCTAAGCTTACTAACTTCCTTTAGCCAACAAATGCTTTTTCCTATTTGAAGGTCAAATGCCAAGGAATTTAATAATTTTCTGCCAAATCTACATTTTGGAGTATCACTCTGACAGAATTATCCTTGCTCTGTCAGGCACAGCATACATAATTAAGGAAAAGTTGTCTTAACTGAATGACAACATTACCTGCCCCCCAAAAAAGCTTGCAAAAAAACAGATGCTATAAGCTGGCTGCAAAAGGAGACAGGCAACCTGAAAAAGGTGACTTGAGTTTCTGGTTCATCGGTGGATGTTCACTCAAGCACACCACTGGCCTCTGGAGACCACAAAAACCAAAAAGAGTACCTCTAGTGTATAGTGTCCAATTTCCCCAGAATCAAAGTTTTCATAACCCCTGGTCCTCTCTGGGCTTCTAATTAAACATTCTCTTCAAGACCCAAAACTCTCCCCCAAGAAGGCAGCAAAAATGTGTGCATAAATGTAACTTGGAAAGTTTGGGACAGCTGGTACTCCTAGTAACAGTAACAGTGGTCACCAGTGGGGGGTGGACCGGACAGACAGAGGACAAGACTCAGGAGGACCAGGTGGTAACAATAAAAACCAAGTGAACCTGCAGGGACTGAGGGAAAGTTGGGGACTCAGTGTATGAGATTTAGAGAGCTAGAGTCTGACTAGGGGAATAAGCCAAGAGGCGCAGCTGAGAGGCCATGAGCACCGTGGCCAACTGCAGTGAAGCTGGGCAGCACACGCAGGCTGGTGAGCGAGCTTCTCCAATAGCCCTCTTCGGCTTGGAAGCAAGAGCAGGAAAGCCTGTGAGGAGGGCACGGCAGGGCAGGGGTGACCGGCCCACCTGATGTCACAGAAGGTGAAGGGGCCTGGGGATGAATGTGGAAAGTCTGACCACACATTCGAGCAGGACTCAGGAGTATGCAGCCAAGAAAGAATGCACCAAGGAAGGAAGAGGTATCAGTCAACAAAGAGCACAGGGAGGATAATGAACGGCTAGGGAGGTGTGAGGGAGTGAGCTGGCATGTCAGGAGATTAGAGGCAGAAAGAGAGGCAGCTTTGGACACTTCTGTAGATGCCCATTATGTAGTCTGAATCTCTCTATATGGTCTCTGCTCCCTCAGCATTTAAGATATTCAAGAGAATAGGCCATCATCTGATATTGCAGGCTATGCACCGAAGTCCTAGAACTTAACATCTTCATGCCAAATGCAAATGGTGTGGTCATATTCCAGTCTTAATGTTATGGAGGATATTTCATCACTGCTCAGAATAACTGTCCTGCTGAGGACATCACTGAGATCTGAGCGTCTTTGCACATTCTTCATCTCACACACACTCTCCCCACCCAGTTTCTTTCTCAAGCCTTCTTCCTCTCCTGTAACCGCTCATGTCTCTGTCGTCTTCCTGGTCTCATCTCGCTCACCCAGCTGCGTGCACTTTTGCACCTGCCTTGTAGCATCCAATGACTTACTTCCTTTCTGCATTCTTGCAAAAAGCTGACTGAGGTCAAATCTGCTTTCTCCCGGCCCCACAAAAGCAGAAAGTTCCTATAATTTATCTTGAGGACTCCAGTACCCTGCACATAGGAGATTCTAGACAAATGTCTATGGGAAGGACAAATACCTTGAGCCAGGCACACACATTCACACATCATACCCTGCACACGAGCAAAATTATCAATGCATCCAAAAATGCATTACCCCCTACCAAACATTTGCCATGCTCATTCACTCTAATTACAGTCTCCCTTCCCCCCTACCTTGGTTTTATAAAGGCATGCCTGAAGTAAAATCCATGCTGTGTAGACTAAAAGCCACACTGGACCAAGGACTGAGTTTTACTTACCTTTAGAATCCTCAGTATCCACTACAAAACCTAATATTTAGTAGACAAATTGATGGCTTAATCAATGAACTCATATGCACAAATTCCCGTAAAAACAGAACCAAACAGAAAGCAGAAGAGCTAGGAAATTACCAAAACGCAATAATCCATGAACTAGATCATCAGACTCTCAAAAAGGTGAAAACTCGTTTCATGAGTTTAGACATTTCTAGCTGAAATACAGTAAACTTCAGTGCAAGGTAATACAATGTCACTTTGCACTTGCAGGGCAGGCCTCGTTTCCCGAACATGTTCCCAGGCATTTCCTCACGCGATTCACCATCTAAGCACTCAGCTTGGTAGCAGGAATGATAAACTTCACAGCATTTGGAATTAGGACAATTGGACTCAAGTCCTGTCTTCACTACTTCCTATCTGTGTGACCTTGAGCAAAGTCCTTCAGCCAGTGCACACCTCCATTTCCTTCTCTGTGGAGCAGTGATAAGATCTTGTCCTTCCTGGCTCTTAGACTCATGAGGATCAAGGATGTGGGAGAGGAGGAAGGAAATAAAATCTTGCTGAGTACCTACTATGCCCCAAGCGTTTTACAAAAATTATTTAATTCTCACCACAATCCTGCAAAGTAGGTTTTACGATTTCTTGCCTATGAGGAAATGGAGACTCAACAAGTAAAATAATTTTCTCAAAGTCATCAAGTTCCGTGCCAGAGCTGGGATTCAAACATCTCTGTCTTGTCCCAAAGCTCTCTTCATGAAACCATAATGCCTTCTTAATGAGCTCTAAATATGCATAAAAAATTTTAGCTGCTATCCAGCATATTATTGATATGTCAGTATTTGCTGTAAGTGTGGAAGGCAGAGACAAAGAGAAGCAGCTATTTGATAACGCCACATGTCAGAGACAGAGCTGCACCTCACAGGTCCCCTGACTCCTGGCCTGAAGCCTTTTCATTAAACCGTTTTGCCCCATGCTCCCAGGAAAAGGCTGCTGACATTAGTGGGCACAGAGGCAAGATGCTTGTTTATTTAAGCCAGCTGTTACTGATCTATTTTAAGACAAGTACTTTGAAAATCATGGAAGGTGAGTATCAAGTGTTTCATTGACTATTCCATATTAATTGACCCTTTAGAGAACTCCCATGTGAGCAGCATATCCTGCTGGCTTCCTGTTAAGCAAGCAATTCAAAGGCTGACTACAATTCTTGCAACAGATATTTTGAAAGCACATTCAGATAGCGGCACAAAATTCTAAAATAATTTTCTATGAAAATCAAAAGTATCTACTTCTTTGCTGTTCATGGTTCTGTCCACTAAATGCTTAAGATTGGGGAAGGGCAAAATGCAAACTTGTGACTGGCCTTCACACAATACAGGATCTATGTTAATGGGGCAGGGGGTATAATATTCTAAGTAACATTCCAAATAATAGGTGTCCGTGCATTTACAAGAAGAATGGCTATAATACAGACAGGGGAAAAAAAAAAAAAAAAAAAGACAACCATTTGAAAGCCTGCTATTTACAACAATGATGTTCCTGCTACTCAGAAATGTAGGCACTCCTGACCCCACTCGGGAATAGAGCATAAAAACCATGCACTCAGGACCAGGGGTTACCAGGCACGGTATTAAAAGGCCAAAAAGGACAGCTACTCTTATTTTCCTGCTCTCTCATTAACTTTCCTCAGTTTTTCTACCTGATTTTATTTGCTTTCCCCATCATAAACTTGTCAGAGGTCTATCTCCCATTTTACAACTGCATAAGATAAATGTGTATAAAATAATCCAGTTGATACATTCAATACCCTGAAACCAAAATTATTACTCAGTAACTAGTATGGAGGATTAGTGATAACCACAAAACCAACCTGAGAACATTCCTCTAAAGCAAAGGCTATAAGAGAACAAATACAGTGGGGGAAAAAAAAATTCACCACAATTCACATTCAGATGTGCCAAAAGCCTTGCTGAAGAAACTCTGTTTGCTTTAAACATTCTAATCCTAATCTTGGCTCCACCCTGAACTACTTGTTAGTACAAATCCTAGACTCTTCTTAGCCTTGGAGAGTAGCTATCACATGAGGATAACTAACAGTGACTGTTTCATGGTAGTGTGACAAGGAGAATTCATGGAAAGTGTTAACACTCTACCTTGTAGGTTTCTGCAGAAGTAGTAATCATCATAGTAAAAATCATTAACACTTGAGTATTTGTTACGTGCCAATCACAGAGCTAATTCATTCCTTCAGTCCTCACAACCACCCTAAGGGGTAGGTCCTTTTATTATGCCTATTTTAGATATGAGGAAGAACAAACGGTTCTAGACACTTTCTGATAGTCACTCAGGTGGTTAAGTGGTAAAGTAACACTATTATTCGTAATGCCACCCAATCAACAGATGTTTTTGATTTTTAATGACATAGTGCCAAGTACATCTTATTAAAATTTATAGAGATGTTTGAAAAGGTAAACAGTCATCATTTCCCATCCATCCATGAATTTAGTTTATGCCTATTTATGTGTATTATGTATGAGTCTTGGTGTCAATTTCTAGAGATGTATATAAATGAACAAGCCTATGGCAGCCTCAAGCAGGTCACAGCCTAGAAGGGACACAAAGTATTGCAAAACGGTGCAAAGAATGTCGTGCTCTATGTACACTATGCAGTGTGGCACAAGGCAGTAAGTGATCAGCCAGGGTGACTTTATTAACATATAACGTATTGTTTCAGGGGTACAGGTCTGTGATTCATCAGTCTTAACACAATTTACAGCGCTCACCATAGCACATACCCTCCCCAATATCCATCCCCCAGCCACCCCCATCCCTCTCACCCCCTCTACTCCAGCAACCTTCAGTTTGTTTCCCGAGATTAAGAGTCTCTTATGGTTTGTCTCCCTCTCTGGTTTCACCTTATTTCATTTTTTCCTCTCTTTCCCTGTGATCCTTGGCCTTGTTTCTTAAATTCTACATATCAGTGAGATCATATGATAACTCTTTCCCTGATTGACTTATTTCGCTTAGCATAATACCCTCTAGTTCCATCCACATCATTGCAAATGACAAGATTTCTTTTTTTTATGGCTGTGTAATATTCCATTGTGTGTGTGTGTGTGTGTGTGTGTGTGTGTACACACACACACACATATATACATACGCATACATCTTCCTTATCCATTCATCTGTCGATGGACATCTAGGCTCTTTCCATAGTTTCAGCCAGGGTGACTCTTTAACTGACTCTTCAATCACACAGATAAAGGCATTTCAAGCAGAGAAGTGGGCACATGCAATAACATAGGACATTTAACAGCACAGTTCATTTGAGAAGCCACAAAAAGTTCAGGAATACAGAGTGAAAGAAAACTTTGAGAGGTGAAGCAGACACCTCTAGCCAACTAGACAACAGGTCCTTGTATGCTAACTAAGGAATCTGGATTTTATCCCACTGTCCATAAGGAACCACTGAACAGTTACAAGGCGGTTGACTGGCCACCTGCTCCAGTTCAGGTAACCCTTAGGAATCCTCACTCTCCATCACACCCAATGTTCAAGCAAGCCTTTGTGGCTCTACCTTGAAAATATATCCTAAATCCAATGAGGGAACTAACAGCATTTGTGCATTCAAATGGTAAGATCCAGAAGAAAACAGATGATGCAGCAAAGCATGGGGACAGAGTGACAAAGGGACTGGCTTTCACTAGGAGCACTGATAATCCGCCCATAGAACAGGAGAGAAAGCATCGTCTATGGGCACAGATGCAAGAAGGTAAGAATTTGAGGAAGCTCTCCTGATTGTGTTTTCTCAGAACAGGAAGCAAGGTCAACCAGATGAGAGGAAAGAATGGAGACAAAGGTGAATGAGATTTAACAAGAAAAGGTACCAGGGAGGTGGGAGGATGGGCAAAATGGGTGAAGGGCAGTGGGAGATACGGGCTGGCATCTATGGAATAAGTCACAGGGATGAGATGAAAGGTACAGCATAGGGAATATAATCAATGGTACTGTAATAATGTTGTATAGTGACAGATGGCAGCTATACTCGTGAGCACAGCATAATGTATAGACTTGTCCAATTACTAGGTTATAAACCTGAAACTAATGCAACATTGTGTGTCAACTGCAACTTAAGAAGAGATACAAGTAGTCATCTGGGAGATTCAGAAAGTAAATGGCCAATTCTCAAAACTTTTGGTCTCAGGATCTTGTTATACTCTTAAAATAATTATTGAGAAAAAAATAATTACTGAGAACCCCCAGCAGCTTATGTTTATGGGGGTTAGATCTATCAACATTTAACATACTAGTAGTCTCAACTGAGAAATCTTTAAAATATCTACAAGCACATAATCCATGGTCCATCACAGCAATGACATCAGCAGGATCATGCAGCCTTTGGAAAATTCCACTATACACTTGTGAGAAAATTAAAGAAAAGGCAAATAATGTCTTAATTATTATAAAAAAGATTTTTGGCCTTATGGAACTCCTAAAGGTATCTATCTCTGGACCTCTGCCAGGAGTCCCCAGACCATACTTTGAGAACATCTGGTCTAGAGAAATGGAATCAGATGGCTGGGTAGCCTAGAGTGCCCCACTGAGGTTAGGGATCATGAATTTAAAGTGAGAATAGTCTGCATGTTCTAGGTTTTCCTCCATCAGACCCAGCAGCCAAGTTGCAGGCAGGAGTAAGTGGAGAGTTGGATTTAACCAGGGTTGTACTTCATTTAAATGAGTTTCACAAACCCAGAGAAGCCGAATTACCATGACTGCAGTATTTAAGCTAAGGAGGAAGGAAATGAAGACATGAAGGCAGTGAAGAGGTGGCAGGACCAAGAGTTCAAAAGATTGTTGGGAGTTCAGGTATTAGAATGAGCCAGAGAGAAAAGAAAAGTAAGCAAATAGGATGCTTGACACTGAGTATATGGAAGGTAACTAATAATAGCTTCAAACTCCACAGCTAAAACTGAAGGTGCTCCCTTTCCCTCTGAAATCTGCACCTCCTCTGTATTGCTTCCCCTTCCAAGTGCCCCCATCACCCAAGCCTGAAACACAGGCTCGTTCTAGACACTGCTGGCGCTCACTGCATTGAAGAAGCCCCAAAGCCTTGTCCGTTCCAACTCTCCATCACATCCATCTTTTTGTCCTTCTCCATCCTTCCTGCCCCACCCCTTTCTCTGGCATGGCATTCACTGGCTGCCTCCTCCCCTCACTGAACTTCAGCAGCAGCTTTGCTCATGCCCAGCTCTGCCCCATCAAGCTCATCCTTCCCTCTGCTTTGGCCGGGGGGGGGGGGGGGGCTTTCCATAATGAAGTCTGATCGTGCGATTTTCACCACTCCATCCATGAAATGATGGCACCAGTAGAGGTGGAAGTGCCAAACAGGCAGATATAGGCTATCGGTATGAATTTGGGATCCATCGAGGTATGAAAAGCAGGTAACGTTACAGTGACATGAGAAGACACAGGAAAGAGAATATGAGCAAAGACAGTGAAGGAGGCAATTCAAATTTCTATGGAGTGTTTAAAGAGAAACCAGCAAAGGCAAGAGGAGGGGATAGTAAAAGCAATGAGAGAATGAGGAATGTGTAGTGTAGTAGGAATCAAGGGAGAATTTCAGAAGGAACAGAAAAGACCATGTCAAATGCCATAGTTTAAGAAAAATAATTTTGAAAAGGGTCTATTGTATTTGAAAGTTAGGAAATTGGTATCCATACTGAATCAAACCTGTCTGCATTACAAACATGATATAATTTTCCCCCATCAACCACACACACACACACACACACACTTTCCCATTTCCCTCACCCTGGCAGCCATGGGATTGCACCTCACCAATAATGTCTCCACACTTTATCCTTTATCCCAGGCTCTGGTTCCTGGAGAGTCCAGGTTAAGCCATCAAGTACGCCTACAGAACAAGTGCTTAAGATGCCTTAATAGGACTTAACTCCTTTACATGAAAAGATCTCGATTAGTATGAAGTTTAACATTATGCTGACAGATTATCCAAGAGAATAATCTCACAAATAGCTAAGAGGTTACTGACTTCTGAGAAGACTGAATAGTGACATTATTTTGAACTGATTGACTAAAACTAACTGTGCACACCACTCTTTTTGGACAATGACTGCCTTTTCACCTCCCTGCAGTATAACCCAGTCATTTTCACACACCACCACCTTGTTTGGGGGCAGGGAGTGCAGACATGTTTTGGAACACCCACCTTAAGGCTAAAACTAATATAATCATAGCTTTTAAAACAATGTACAGTTATGTATAACAAAAATAAAGTTTTTTTTTTTTAACCTTTTTTCAACAAAGTAGTAACAGCATCAAAGCCCAACTTCGTGTCAGTAGCTTGGAAGGAAATCCTGGGGATAATAGTGATGTATTTTTTTTTTTTTAAGATTTTATTTATTTATTTGACAGACAGAAACATAGCAAGAGAGGGAACACAAGCAGGGGGAGTGAGAGAGGGAGAAGCAGGCTTCCCACCGAGCAGGGAGCCCGATGCGGGGCTTGATCCCAGGACCCTGGGACCATGACCTGAGCCAAAGACAGATGCCTAATGACTGAGCCACCCAGGCACCCCAATAGTGATATACTCCTTTAGAAATGCTGCATCACCAACATTTGCTGCTCAGAGTCAAAAACATGGAAATCCATGACTGAGAGGAAACGACATCAGAAGAGGGGCATCTGAGGGAAAAGTTTTAGGAACACATTAAATTTATTTTGTATTTTCTTATACACATACTTATTTTTTCCACACATACATATAAAAGACTGCCATATAAAATTTGTCTAAAATTAAAAGAGCTCTTTTAATAAGTATAAAATTAAAATCCTATTGGATAAGAAAAGAACCCTCTAGATCTCTGGGAGTATTGTTCCTGTGGTGGTGGCTACTGGAAAAGAAAAGAGAGGGGTCATACTTATGTAGCTCTCGGTATTGATCCTCTCCTCCTACCTGCTCTTCTCCAATGGGGTGTTCGCCCATCACACACCAAATCTGTTTCTGTCAAATTGCCAAGAAATTTCATTTTTGACAGGCCATCCTCCCTCCTTGTCTTACTTGATGGGCAGCATCTGACATGTCTTCTCACTGTATCTCTCAGGAACACTTTATTTACTTGGTCTCCTGAAGCCACACTCCGCTGATTTCCCTCCTGCTTCATGGCTATTTCCTCTCAACTCCTTTATAAGTTCTCATCCTTCTACCCTTGGCACGTGGGCAGGCCCAATGGTTCACTCCTTTGACCTTTTCTTTCTACACTACTCCCTACGTGATATCATCCTGTCTCATGATTTTAAACATCACCTATACCCTGAGGACTCCAAAATTCACATCTATATCCCCAACTTCACCACTGCCTGCTCAGCATCTCCACCTAAATGCCTACAGGGCATTTCAAACATGACTGGCTCCGGATCTCCCTGCTCCCTTCAGACATCCGCTGAAAGCTATCCTTGCTCCAGTTTTCCTCATCTCAGTAAGGGCAACTCCGTCTTTCCAATTTCTCAGGCCAAAATTCTGGAGTCATTCTTGGCTCCTCTCTTCCCATACACCTAATCAGGCTCCATCAATAAACTCCTGCTGACTCTCCCTTCAAAACATATGCAGAACTGAACTATTTCTCACCATCTGCCCTGCTATCGCTCTGGCCAGAGCTGCCATCATCTCTTGCTGGGGTGACTGTATTAGCCTGTTTCCATTCTTGCTGTTCTACAGCTTACTCTCGGCACACAGCCAGACTGACCCTGTTGAAAAGGTAAGTCAGGTCAGGGGACTTCCCATTTCACTCAGAGTAGAAAGTCCAAGTCCTTACAAGGACACATTAGTCTTAAAAATCTGGCTCCCATTTTCTCTCTGACCTCATCATGACCACTCTTGCCCACACTCACTCTCCTCCAGCCACAAAGGCTTTGCTATTCCTCCAGGATACCCATCATTTAATTGACCTCAGGACCTTTGTACTTGGTACTCCCTCTGCCAGCAATAATCTTTCAAACATCCATATTCCTGCATTCCCTTACTCTCTTCAGGTCCCTGCTCAATTGCCACCTCCTCAGAGAAGCCCTTCTTGACTACCTTCTATGAAATCTAATCACATTTTGCTCTAGTCCCTTACTGGGTTGAAATCTCTTCATAGGACATATACATATAGCCATTTCTTTATTGTCCATCTCCCCCACTAAAATATAAATTCTTTTAGGACAGGAATTTTGTTGCCTTTGTTTATTGCTCCAAGCCAGTATCTACAACAGTGCCTGGCACATAGAGCCAGATATTTGTTGAAAGAACCCTGAAAGCCTGAATTCACTTTAAGACAATTCAAAGTTTACCTATACTATACACAGTGGTCAGTAAATTCATAAGGTGTATTACTCTCATCCTAGGACATAAAGAAAAATTTTCCATTTCCAAATAGTAAGATTAAGATAATCTCATTGATAGATCTACGGTTGGTTATAGGCATTCACGGAGACCTTCTTAACCACTAAAAATGACATCAAGGCTACAACCCATGCCCTTCCACAATGCACCCCCGATACAACTATCACAGATAGGCTCTTCTCTCCCAGAACTATTTATGTTTTTTATCCTAGCTAGAACACCCTTTCGGATGAAAAATAAATCCAGATGCCAAATTTCTTGAACTTTCATGACTCATCTAGATTTATTCTTTATAAAAGGAACATGTTAAATGGGTGACTACTGATCAATGTTTACCTCAATTCATTTTAAACAAATTCTAAATCAGGGTTTTAAAAGAAGTACTTCTTTTAAATCTTTTAAAGATTTGAGAGCAAGCATGGGGGGCAGTTAGAGGTGTGGAGAGACAGAGAGAGCAGAATTCCAGATCAGGGAGCCCCAACATGGGGCTCAATTCCAGGACGCTGGAATCATGACCTGAGCCAAAGGCAGACAGAAGCTTAACCGACTGAGCCACCCAGGTGCCCCATAAAAAAGTACTTCTGAACTGAAGATGATCCTCCTTTTACCAACATAGCAAGACTAAAAAGAGGCTGATATCCACAGCCAGGAAGAACAATATGAGACTGGAATCCCATTTATAATTCTCTTTTGAAAGATAATTAACTTAAAACCTCAAGATTTAAACCTATAATTGAGCAATTATTTGCAGTGTTGGTTTTTTTTTTAATGCAAACAAGGTGGAAGGTGAACAGTAAGAAAATGGAGACATCACACTCATTGGAGATAAACACTCTTATTAAAAGAGGCTAGTCATTTTATAGCCTCTTACAGAATAAAAACAGCCAATAAATGAAACACCAACAAACTAAAATTTCCTTTGTCAATTTCTGTTCATCACAGTCTCAAATGCCAAAACTCTGAAGTGAAAACTTCTAGTTATTTCCTGGCCAAGAAGATCATGTGCTATAAGGAAATTCAAATTAATATCTTCCATAGAACCTAGATCAGCTGGACAGAATGACTCTTAGATACTAGAAACAGCAAAAGCGACAAGTAGTAGCAATGACATCTCGAAATTCAGAAGAATAAAGTCTGCTGGGATGCATGTCAGGATTTCACTAGGTTATTCACTATACAATATGAATATCGCTGATGGGGTAGGAGTCTTATAACCAGAAGCAGGTAGAAAGATGGGAGTAGTTAGATGCAGAAACAGAGATGTCAATCCAAAGGGATTTACAGACCTTGTGATGGTTTTAAAATTTTGACTGCAACCTATTACTCTTAATGTGACAGCAGGAAAAAAAAAATGTTTTAAGTAATTTTACTAATAGTGAACACCTATTAAGTGCTGGGCACTGTAGGCATGTTAAATGGGTCGCCTTAATGAAATCATTAATAAGTGTCATTTAAGGATTTAGTGACAATCTGTATAACACAAACTCATCTGTCTAGCACTCAGCTGTTCAGCAACCTTCTCTCTCTGCAATGTGGTCAAGAACCAAGAAAGAAGCAAAGACAGCCATAATCAGATTCAGGTACTAGCCTTCAGGGGTTCACTTTTGCGAGAAGCCCTCACTCACAGGACCTTACAGAGAAAATTGCATTGAATTTGGAACCAGAAATCTCAGGACTGGACAGGCTTAAGATTCCAAAAGCAAAATAGCCTAAGGAAAGTCATTCAGCTGTTTATCTCCTTATAAGCCAGTGGCTTATCTGATAGCATATTGTAATAATTCCTTTAGGGCAAGGATCCTGATGTGTTCATTGCAGTACCGCCAGCATGGAATCGAGTTCTTAGAGCATCATATGTGCTCCATTTTCATTAATGATGCTTATAATGATGCTCCTCAGTGATCAAAAAGACTAAATTACATTGGCTATATTCAACAAAGAGCAAAAACACATTTGAAAAGATTCTCATCCACTGTTAACATTCAAAGAAAGGTTAGAAGATTAAAAGAGGAAGATCCTCAGCTGTCCAGAAAAATTGATTATTGAGAACTTATTGCACAACCCGAGGGTCCCAGGAAACTGAAGTTTCAGGAAGTGCACACAATACTCTATTCCCTGCTGGAGGGCCAAAGCATCCTGATCCACACTGCCTCCTGAGGCTATAAGCCAGGTGGAAAATGGTGATCTGTAAACTCACAACCAACTGCAGCTCCCTACAGAACTTTGCTCAGAACAGCAGCTTCCAGCTTAATGGAAATGTCTGTTAAACCCCTTAACGGGGGGCGCCTGGCTGGCTCAGTTAAGTGTCTGCCTTCAGCTCAGGTCATGATCCCAGAGTTCTGGGATCGAGTCCCACGTCTTCTGGCTAACTGCTCACTGGGGAGTCTGCTTCTCCCTCTCCCTCTGCTTGTGCTCTGTTTCTCTGTCTCTCTCAAATAAATAAAATCTCAAAAAAAAAAAAAAACCAAAAAACCCTTAACAGGATATCCAGAATTGAAACAACTCTGAACGGGTCTACAGATACGGCACTCATCACCCACGATTATGGGAAAGTATGAAATAATTTACCTCACTTCTAAAATCATATAGTTCTCACCACTTACAAGCCTGTTCTGTCTGGGGGACTGCTGACCAGCTGACTGAAAGTGGATAGGCTAGGCAAGGAATGCACAATTTGGGGTACAGAGGGACCCTGGTGAAACATTGACGTGAAGAAGAGATGAATGTATGTGCTCTAACTTTAAATACATAATTATTCGATTTTATGAAGTCAGTTCCATTGTAAAAGGCTGCCAAGTAGTTGAGGCTCTATCATTCAGGATTAGTGATAAAATGTGTTTTGGAGAGGACCCCTCCTCCCTTTTAAGTTGAAAGTGGTTTTTTAATATTACAAAGAGAAAATAGATGTGCTGACTGGTGTTTAAGATCTTTCTGCGTGGAAACTTTCTGACAGGACCACGAAACTACTATTCCCTGAGCGGTGACTTCTGAGCTGACTCTAGGATGTACACAGCCTTCCAGAGTCGTTGGGTTTTTGTAACCCCTGGAAGAGGCACCTCCAGGCAAGGCTAGAGGAGCCAAGAGGGCACCACACCACCTGAGCAAGCCCTGAATGAAGGAAAGCACAATCTCTAGAGAAACTTGTTTCCTGTCGCTGCTGAAAGAGGTTGGACTCCCTCCTTCTCACACGGCCTAGCTCGGCAGCTGGCCACAAGCTCAAGGGGCTTTCGGGGACAACCGCTGCATGGTGCTCCCTTTTCCTCCCTTTGACCACTGTCATTCCTGTACAGATAACGGTACCCGAACGCCCTCCACTTCCTAGAGTCATCATTTATGTTATGGTTCCTCTTTCAAGAAAACATGGGGACAAAACGCAAAGCAAAAGAACAGACTAAAAGCAAATCACCCCATCATCTCCGTTTATCCCTCACCATTGTTATTGTAAAAGAGCTGGATCAGATTCCTTTTGTTGCCCTAAACACACACAAACGCACAAAAGTAGGTGAAGGGCACCCTGAGACAGTTTTTTGTTTTTGTTTTTTCCCGCCTCACAGAAAGCCTTTACGAAGCCCTCATACCATCTCCGGACGCAGGACTTCCACATTCTGCTAAAGACCTAAACGACCTAAACCATTTCAAGCCAAGGTACGAAGAGCCGAAGCGGTCCCCAAAGCAGAAGGCTGGGAGGCAGGGCAAGCTGAGCGCACCTAGATGTTTGCATTTACACAAAGAAATTAGCCGGATGATTAATGGGAGATGCCGGCTGGAGGCGGAGGCGCCCGCGCCGGCTCCCTTACCTGGGACATCTGCGGCCTCAAGTTGATCTCCTTCAGGTTGATGGAGTGCGCCCGGAGATTGTTGAGTAGCTGGCAGAGCAGGACCCCATCGCGGAGGGTCTGCGCCAGGTCAAACACCTGCGCAGAGTCCCAGGTCACCCGGTGGTTGGCGGGCAGCACCTTGCAGTGGATGAGCCACTGCGCGCACTGCTTCCACGGCTCCATGCCCGACGGCTCCGGTGCGCGGCCCGGCCGGGAAAGGCGGCGAGGATGCGGCTGCCGCCGCCGCTGCCGTTCCTCCACGCCCCGCCGACGCCAGCCGCGGCCGGCCCCTGCCCTGCGGGGGAGCGGGGGAGCGGGGGAGCGGGGGAGCGGGCGACGCGGCCGGCGGGTCGGGGGCTCCGCCCGGGGCTCGGGTCCTGTTCCGGCCCGGCTCCTCCTCCGCCCGGCCGCAGCTGCAGCTGCAGCGAGTCCCGCGCGCTCTCCGTGCGCCCCGGCCGGCTCGGCGGCGGCGGCGCACAGGCTTCCGACTCGCGAGCCCGGCGCCCGGCGACTGAGCATGCCCAGCGCGCCGGCCGGTCTCGCTGCCGTCTGCGAGTCCCCAGAGGCGCGGTGGGACAGCGCCGCCGCCCCGGCCTGGGGTCGGTGCCCGGGAGCCTAGCGCCCCCGCCCACCTCAAGCCCGTAGGTTTGCGGAGGGTCCACCCCCCCAACCCCACTACGGGCGTCTGGGGATTTTTCCCTCGGGACGGCTTCCCGCTTTGGGGAAAGTGGGGCTGAACGCTGTAATACAGAGGGGCTCCTACTGGGGACCCCCCCCCCCGATGGCGACTGCAATTTCTTAAAGGGTCCGAGGGGAGCGAAAGATTAATTGGGGCACCAGGACTTCCTGGAGAAATGAAAAAAGGGCCCAGAGCATCTTGAGAACGCCGTGCTGAAACTTTTAGAGATCGTCACCCCTCACCCCTTCCCGTTCTAGCCCCTAAATTCTCTTCCGGCAGATAATTCCTGTCTCCCAAGTTAGTTGCTGGTAAGGATGTTCTGGCACCTTAAAAGTGTGTTGTGGAGACGCCTGCGGAAACCTACCCCTAACCCCCGAGCCTATTTCGACGCCAGGTGTCTCTCACTTAGAGACGGTTTCTCTCTCAGCCCCGTAACTGTTCATCGCCGCCGCAGTCCTGACACTTCTGACCGCACAGAAAGCAGCGAGGGAGAAATAGGCCGGCGAGACGCCCTTGGAGCGCAGGCGGCCACCCGCGCATGCGCCGGTGACCCGGGACCAGGTTGGAGAGCAATTAGCGTCGGTCCTCAGCTGCGCGGGTCGGGCCCACCTTTGGGCCCCTTAGAGAAGTTGGAACATAACCCCAGATCTCAGAGCTGACTGAAGCAGCGCATTAATATTTCCTGCAACCTCGGGGGACTCCAGATTGGGCCGCTTTTACTCCCACTGCCCCTCAAAACCAAAGACAATGTTTAAACTATTCATGGCAAGATACTACCACGTTGAACTACTGTTCTTTATAAATGTGGTCGTGGCTCGCCCTTTCCAGATGTATCCTTCTAAATTTTGAAAACAAAAAGTGGGGTTTTAGATATTTTTATTACACTTCCGTAGCTCAAATTTTCTATGAACCATATTTTTATGAGAAAGAAGGTGGAAAAAAATTTTAAGTATATCTTATCTGTTAAGGACAGGGACTGTGCCTTTTTCCATTAGCCTGTGAAAATCGTAGCACACGGTGTACGCTGAGCGTTAAACAATAAATCAGCCGGAGGATTTCCTTTCCTCACATGCATCCTTCCCCAGCAATTTCCCCTTGTGTTCAATCCAGATTACAAGAATTGCACCATGTTTCCTAAACTACAGTTTTGGCAAATAAATCATACTAAACTTTACATATTTTTAGAAACAAAATCCAACACATCTGAATCACCACATAATACATGATCCTGCGTGAAGAGAAATTAAATTGGAAAAGAAATTACATTTTAAAAACATAACTAGAAGTATAAATTTCATTTCAGGTAGCATTAGATCATCCTTGGGTTTTGTAGAACATTTCCAAAACCCAGATAACATACACTATACCAAGAGGCAGAGCTGGGTTTAGGGCTTGAGCTTGGCTAGTTTCTAGCAACATGACCTTGAGAAAATTGCATAACGCCTCCACATATGTAAAATGGGAAAAGTAATCCCTTGTAGTGTTGTCCTCAGGATCAAATGATACAATACCTTGCTCTTCAAAATGCAGTCTGTGGGCCAGCAGCACCACCCAAAAGCTTGTTAGAAGTGTAGACTCTCAAGCTCTGCCCCTAGACTGAATGAATCAGAGTCTACCTTTTAACAAGATCCCCAGGTGACACGTATTTATGCTAAAGTCTGAGAAGCACTGATATGATGCAGAAAACGTGGTGCCTAACAGTAAGAGCTCCATAACATTAACCAGTAGCTTTTGGTTCATAAAAAGGCAGTAGTGACCAAATTCTCTTTATTTTTTTTATAATCCATATATATTGTAATATATATACTATTACTTCAAAACATAATACTTCTCAAATACAGTGAAACAGAGAGTGGAGAGAAGGTCAAGAGGAAAAACTATGGAAGGCCTAGAAGGGGGCTAGTAGAAGCGCAAGGTTCTTCAAGTAAACAAGGAGGTGAATGGCAAATTGTGAGTCACGTCTAACTCATTAAAGTGTCAGAAATTGGGCAACAACAAAAATGGGCTTTTTTGAGCTGTCAGCAGAAGTCATTTTCTTTTAAAATCTTACTACCTAGTGACAATGACCAGCTGGGTGATGATGACCAAATTCTGTCAGTGGCAACGCCTTGCTAGTGCTTGGCGTGTTCCCATGAAGGCCATTCTTGCACAGGGGATTTGGGATTTAGGACTCAGTGGACCCACCGCCCTGAGACCTGTATTAGCTCCTGAGGCACACCCGCACTCTGCCTTTTACCCAGTGCCAGGCCCTCTATTGGGCACTTGACAAACATTAACTGCAAGGTAGAAGATGTTCGCCTTTCCTAACAGATGAAGAAATAATTTCAAAGGCAGTAAGCACCCCCTTCTTCTGGGTTACGAAGCTCTCACAACAGGGTGTGAGTGGGATTGGTCTCCACATCTGTGCTGTTTTCTATTCAAAGCTGCTCCCCATCATAATAATTACTTTCACGAGTTTAATTACTGGTTTAAATCTCTCCCCGCTAGACTGAAACACCTTGAAGGCAAGGATGGTAACTTATTCATCTTCAAATTCCCAGAACCAACCTTGGTGATTGGCACACCATAAGCATTCAATAAATATTAGTTGAGTAACTGAGTAATGAATGAACAAATGCGCTATGTTGCCTCTGCCTATTCTGTCTGCCCTCTCTTTCTGGTAATGGAAAGATCAGGAAGCACTCACGGTGTTACCGTCAGGCCACGTGAGAAGGGCTGCTCCTTCCTGTGTGTCTTGTGAACCTTTCAGGGCCTTCCAGTGTATCAGACGCCCTCACTTCTCCCTTGCATTGCTCTGCGGTTTGGAGCTTTGCCTCAGCCCTATGTAGTATAAAAATGGGAAACAGTATGGGGGGTATCTGAGCTTCAGGAAACAGGAAAGACAAGAAAGCAATAGATGATGGGTATCACACACTAGGTCTCTTTCCATGTTCAAAATTACACCATAATCAGAAAATAAGGATTCAAGAATTCACTGGGTTATGCCTCAGTCCTAACGTACCAAAGGACATTAGGAGATGAAAGCCACATAAATTCATTTCTTACCAAACAATCTGTGCTGTCACTCAATCCTCACCAATTTTTTTCTTTTTATTATTTCACCTGTTAAGGTTACAAAAGCACTAATATCTATCTACCACCAAGAAACTCAGAAACCCACATTTCTTATTCTGTATTTATTTATTTTATGTCACAGAGGTGAATCATTTATGAAGCACATAAACTGTGCTTTAGAAAACTCGTGTATCTTTTGATCATCAGACTCATTATGACAACGCAGGAGTGATTTAACAAAAAGGCTCGCCAGCTTTTTGGGGAATTCACATGAGAATGCCAAAAATCAAGACAAGCTTTCTGGGGAATTCACATGAGAATGCCAAAGATCAAGACAAAACTATTCATGAAAGCATTACAAACACAGAAACATAAATATTGTGGACTGCAAACTGAAATCCAGGCTCTCAGGTTAATTTTCTTCAACTACCATCAAATGTAGTTTGGTTTCACAACCGTTAGGGATACAGGCTTTAAGTTTCCAGTAATTTGATACTGTTTTAAAAATAAATACCAGAGAACCACTATAAAGATAGGATGGGTTAGAGCAGGATTTCTATAGCAATTATTCTTTCAATAGATGTGAACGTTATTTATTCAAATCAGTGTGAATTGCCGTGAATTTAAATATTTTTAGGTATAACTGAGCAAGATCTCATTAGGACCACAGGATTTTCTTTTCTCTTCTGACATGTTTAAGCCCTGATAAAAATAATAACAACAGCAATGATGATGATGATGGCCCTTATTCAAATTACCCCTTAGCATCTAACAAAAGAAATTTACTTGTGATAATTTATGACACAAACAGCCTCCATAATAGCAGCCTAAAAAGGAGCATAAGAACATGACCCGAAGTCTATGTGTTACAAGGGATGGACTAATAAAATACTAATTAGCTAACTAATGTCCAAATAAATGAAAAGATAAGTGTTCCTACTCTCTCTCCACTGTGGATACACACACACACAGTGAAGCTCCAAAGGTTTAATTCACCAAATTAACCGTACCTCAGCTGGATCTTCTGAGAGCCTGGTTCACATTAAACATGCTACAGCCCTCAGGCCCTGGTTAGTCATTAGTCTGCTCTCAAACATTAGCAGTAATACATGTACACATTATGTTTCAAATATGACTGAGAAGGTTGGACTTGCAGGGAAAAGCTAAATAGCTAAATGTGTATTCCTGTGAGCAACTAAGGGCCTTGATCTAATTCGAGGAACATTTCTATTTTATTTGCATGTTGATATAAATAAATTGTCAAAGAGAGAGCTCTTCATATTGAGATGGTGAATATTAAAATCCAATGTGGGAAGTATGTGGTGTCCCTGTTTCCACAAAATCCTATGCATATCATAATCTTAATACTGATTTCCTTGTAGAATTATTATCTCCTGAAATGTCTGGCATCATAACTACCACCACCTTCCCTCAACTCCACCCTGCCCCTCCTGTGAGCATTTATTTTTGCTTGAATGTCTTTTGACAACTAAAACCCATTATCACACCATTAGGAACTACCTGAGAGAGCTAACATATTTAGTTATGCCTGAGATCAGATCACAGCTACTATTTATTGAGTTCTTATGAGCACTGACAGCTAGCTATTGAACTACGTGCTTTCTATGCTTTGTTTTATTTGGTTCTCATAATCTCTCTAGGTAGGTACTATTATTTCCCTCATTTTATAGATGAAGAAACGAAGACTCAGAAAGCTCAACTCTCTTGCCTAAATTCAAGCAGCCAGTAAGTGGCAGAACCCACATGGGAGCCTCAACACTGTGATGCCAAGATCCACACGTATCACAATGATGCCATTCTGCCGCCCTGGAGATAGAAAATACAGAGAGATTCCCAAGAGCAGACTCCAAAAAGATGGCTTTATACATAGCCAAGTTTGAATGCTACACCTATGCAAACTCAATCATTAAGAACAGTTTCAGTATTTACATAAATGAAATTCCCCTCTATTGCTATTCAAATATCAGAAAAAGAATCTAAATCTGCTTGGTAATGTGAAGTTGTTTTAGTTCTTTATTTGTATTTTATAAATATTCCAATTTTAAATGTTTTTTAAAGTTTCTTAAGTATTCCATTTATTCTTTTTGGAGGTTAGGCTTTTGTTTTATTGTGCTGTGTTATGTTCCAGAGTGACATGGGGTTTTGAAGTACTGGGCTTTAGAAAACTCGTGTATCTTTTGATCATCAGACTCATTATGACAACGCAGGAGTGATTTAACAAAAAGGCTCGCCAGCTTTTTGGGGAATTCACATGAGAATGCCAAAAAGCACCAAAATGGAAATCTAATGTGCCTTGTTAATCTCACACATGTGCACCCAGACAGACGTTCTCACAGTTATGTATTTTTGCAGACTGTTTACACTCTATTTTGCGATCTTGGCATTAGATTACCTATAAAATCATAAACTGGTTTTTACTGCACACACAAACACAAAGGGAGACTCAGTAGAAGAACATCATGTATCTGGCCAGAATGAAAACACGATAACCATTTCTGTTTCAAACTGTTTGGTTGGTTGCTGGCTACAACTTTGAAGTTGCTCTTACAGAAATTTCCTAGATTTAGGAAATAACTCTGTGTTCTTCCCTCTTTGATTTCTCTCTTCTTTGACATTTCTCGGAAACTAAAATTTAGGACTGTTTAGATCAGAATATAGCCTTAGGGTGTAAGAAGGAAAGGGGTAGGTCGAAGGAGGATTGCTCCAAAAGAACAATAATTCAGATTATTTTAAAGAGAGAAGGGGATGAAATGGCAGACCTGAAAAAGAAAAGAACAACAGAGTAACTATTCTTATATGTTTTAAATGTCAGTATATATAGGAAGAACAATTATTCTAAAAAATGAAAAATTATTGTCCATTACCAAATAAAACCTGGCGATGTATCAAGTCTGATTCACCTACCTCATTTAACAAGTATTTAGCTCTTTCTAAGTGTAAAACAGTCTTCTAAAGTTTATGTGGAGTTACAGAGCAAAAGTAAAACAGGGTTCCTTCCATACTAAATCTCTGTGAAAATTTATTTACCATTATAAGACGAGGATCTGAAAGATGGCACAAAGATCCCAGGTGTTTCTATGTGGTGGTGCTTTTTGTTGTTGTTGTTTGGTTTTTTAAAGATTTTTATCTGTTTATTTGTCAGAGAGAGAGAGCTCACAAGCCCCGGGTGAGGGGCAGAGGGAGAGGGAGAAGCACGTTCCCCGCGGAGCAGGGAGCCCGATGCGGGGCTCGATCCCAGGACCCTGGGCTCATGACCTGAGCCGAAGGCAGACGCTTAACCGACTGAGCCACCCAGGCGTCTGATGTTTTTATATTTTATGTTCACTGCTTACAAGAGTTGATACTAGAGTACACTTACAAACAGGTACAAAGCTGGAAGGACTGCTAGATAGGCAGAACACAGAAGACTTCTTCTTGAGGTCTGCCCTAGGCCTAGAAGAGCAGCCAGCTACATGAAGTCTATTCTCTTCTAGAATCCTGGTCTCTCCACATTCATGGCCCCTTAGCCCCTCTACTTAATCTACGTAATAACTTCAGCAGTGTCCCCAGCCCCCCCCCCACCAAAGTTAACACTGATGCAACTGAAAAAAGCAGGAAGAGTTGAAGGCACTAATTAGAAACTCCACAATGTTGAACATCCTGACTAAACCCCGCCCTCCAATGTCAGCAGGAATCTCCCAGGCGGCCCTGCTTCTGCGCTAAGTCGTTCAGCGAGTTCTCACGAAATAATGGGAGAGGAGCTGCCGCAGGATGCTGGGGAAGACAGGTGATCAATACTAGCAGAAGGGCTCTGGGCTCCCAGCCTGTCTCCATCCCACTGCTGGGGAATTGGGTTGCTTGAATCAAAGCGAATGAGATTTGGCTGCTGGCTGTCCATCAATGCCTTTCATTTTGATCTGTCTCTTATTTGAAAGTGCCGGGGAGGAGGTGGCCACTAGCTGAAATCTGTCCTTACAGCTGCTTTGCTGTGATCTGTGCGTAGACGGTAGAAACTGTGGCCCTACACCTCCATGGAAGCGACCAGTTTAATTTTTAGTAAAAGTGAAAAGGAGGCGGATGCTGCCAGCCCAAAGCCAGTGGGTCTCAGGCATTGGAATGAGGATCATCAGGAAAGTCGCTCCTACATTTGGTTTGGACATTCTGTACCAGATCTCTGCCTAAAAATTGCCTTTCTCGTGCTTATTACATCTCTCACATTCAGAGATTAAAAGTCCAACTGTTCTTTAATAATGTCTTGTGGAATATATACGAAGGTGGCCACAGTTTCATTATAGATGTAAAAGTATTTCTCGTCTCTAAAGAGCCAGAAACTAGTATCAGTGAAGAAATTCTCATATTTCTTTTAAATAATAATCTATTTTTGTAGTTGTCTTTAACTACCCTTTTCCACTTCTTTCATTTAAAGGTATGGGTAATGTTTTGCTGTTTGGGGAAACTGACCCAAACGAGATATGAGTTTAAAGGTATTCTTTATTTCTAATCTGTCTTTCCCTCTAGATTTTCTACCCAAAAGTTCTCCACAATGTTCTCATACTCTGCTGATAAACTGGGGAAAATCCAAGCCTTGAATTTCACTTTTCAAAGGATCTTTCAAGAATGAGCTAAGCAATGGTCAGTTTGCAGCAGGATTAAAAACCAAATTGCCGTCTCATTCCAGTTACACACTGTGGCAAATGAGAGCAGCTGTTAAAAAAATGTTGCCAGTGGACCCAGTTCCTACAACACCCATGCAAGCCTTGCTATGCGCCGTGGCCACAAAGTGTGGCTCTAATCTAAGCCAGATCCTTAGCCAATGTATATGATGAATGGGTAGGGGGGTTCAGCAAGGCTGGAGCACATCCCTTTGCCCGTATTAAACTCCTGCAAGCCCAGGTGAAGGGCTGCCTCCTCAGGAAAGCCTTCCCTGATAATGAGTGATAACCTCATCCTTGCCTGACCACCGCCACTCAACCTATCCCCTCCAGTATCATTTCTACCTCGTCTTATGTTTATTTTTGTTGGTCTTAAGAGCAGTTCTTAAGGAAACAGCGTCTGGTTCATCTAGAAATTCCCAAGAATTCACTGAATATTTATTGATGAATGAGCGTTCTCAGACCTATCATAGACACACTATCTCTAGTCTTTTTTTTTTTAAGATTTTATTTATTTATCTGAGACAGAGAGTATAAGCAGGGCAGGGAGGGGCAGAAGGAGAGGGAGAAGCAGGCTCCCCACTGAGCAGAGAGCCCAATGCAGGACTCCATCCCAGGACCACGGGATCCTGACCTGAAATGAAGGCAGACACTTAACCGACTGAGCCACCCAGGTGCCCCTGCTATCTCTAGTCTTAAGCCACAAAAAGTTTTCATATTACTTCCAGCATTCATGTGCATATTTAACTTTCTGTTGCCTAGATTTACCTTATTGAAAGTTTTCTCTAAAAGTTTTGAGAAGAGTGTAAGAAGCAGCCTAGAAGGGATAAAAAGTGTGGGTGTAGGGTGGTAGTGGTAGCTAGGGACCAATACAACTCAAAAACGGTATGATCCATCCAATTTAAAAACAAAAACATTCCTGGGGCGCCTGGGTGGCTCAGTCAGTTAAGTGTCTGACTCTTGATTTCAGCTCAGGTCATTATCTCAGGGTCATGAGATCAAGCCCTATGCAGGGCTCTGTGCTGAGCGTGAAGCCTGCTTAAGAGTCTCTCCCCGTCTCCCTCTGCCCCTCCCCTGCTTATGCATGCACACTCTCTCTCTCTCTCTCTCTAAAAACAAAAACTAAAAAGACATTTCAAAAGTGCTGAAGAAGACAAAGTATCTAGTGCAATTGTAGTGTTAAATGCTATCTATTTAGTATTAATAAGCAATTGCTAGGAGCAAATAAAACAAAACAAAAATATGTTTAATAGAAGTTTCAGAATTCTTTTTCAATAATCCTAAATCATACTTCACTTATAGGAGGTGTGTAGTCTGTTTGTTTTTCAGAGGGCTTTTCTCCACAATGTCTGAACTACACATGGTTTGTGTGAGAGAGATAAGTCCTTCCAGCTGTTGAAAATTAGCTTAGTCACCAGTCTAGTGAGACCATCATGAAATGCCCTGCTTATTGGCAATTTGTTATCTCTGAGCTCTTCAAATTAAATACAGTTGCAGTTCATTCCAAGAAGGGGTCAAATCACTTAGCAGGGCACAAAAAAGAGAGGATGTGTCAGTACTACTCTTAATCACATTCTTTCACTTCTTTTATTCTTTTTCATTCTTGGCTCTGGTTATCTAAATTCATCTTCTGGGTTATAAGTGGTCATTGACCATTTATGAGAGCAGGGTCCTTCCTAAAGGGTCCAGGACTATGTTATTTTCAGTATATGTTGGGCTACAGATTACGAGCCAGGAACTGAACTTTAGCTTTTACACAGCTTGTTTTACTTAACGACAGATCCGTGGAGTAGATATTGTGTCCCAATTGTACAGGATAGAAAAAAAGGTTCAGAGAGGTAGAGCAATGTTTATAACAGCATTACCATAAAAAAACAAGATTCCTAAACCTTACTTCAAACCACAAAATTAAAATTTATGGGGGATATCTAGGAATCTGTTAAATCGGAATTTCTGCATTTTTCACTAGTGCTCCAGTATGATGATGATGATTGCCTTGCATTATGAAAAATGTCCAACCTATACGAAAGTCGAAGGGATAGTTACTAAACCTCTGTACCCATCACCCAGTCTCAACAGGTATCAACCAAAGGGGTGAGTATCTTTTCAATTGTTCAGATTTTGCCCTGTGATGCTGTAATTTCTATGTCCCTTGAATGAAAGATCCAGGTGATTCTTTAAAATAACAAAATCTGAAAATCAGTGGGGTTTTGTGATTTACTCATGTCACTTGGCTGTGGAGCGGCGGGGCTCGGAAACAAATCCAAAATATGTAACTCCAGGTAGAAGTTTCTTTCCATTAAACCACAGCTGTATTCATCAAGTCCATAATGTTTATTGAGTTCCTGTGTATTTATACAGCACCAGACTGAGGACAAGAACATGTATAAAGAAGTAAATAGTGCATAATGGAGATGATGAAGTGGTTAAATCATATTGCGAAATGGCCTGTAGGCAAGGACCAAAAAGAATTATGTAGATAATAAACACATTAATGTGTTGGAAGTGGGAAATCAAAGAAAAATGAAACCATTTGAAAAGTCTTTATAGAAGAGGTAGGATTTGACCTGGGCCTGTAGCAAGGAAGGGCTTTCCAAGTGAAGAATGACAGGGATAAAAACACAGAATTCAGAACAAACAAAGCTTTTCTGGAGGACTAGGGAGTAAGAAACAGGCTGGCTGAACAAGACGGATGATATTAGGAGGCAACACTGGATTGTTTTGGGGGGCCAGATCATGGAGGTTCTCAAAGGCAAGATAGAATAGGGGTACCAAGAAGCCCCTGGGAATTTTTGAAGAGGAGAGAAATATGGTCAAAGTGGGAATTTGGGATGAAAACTCTGACCACAGTATATCTGAAAAAGAATAGTTTTAGGAGGTTGGGTGACCAATTAAGAAGTTACTGCACTGAACGAGGCAGAAGATGAAAAGAACCAAGACTGAGAAATAGCTGTGGAGCATTTTATAGAATTGACTGGACTTGGTGGGGACAACTGGCAGGTGTGAGTTAAAAATGACTCTCCCAGGGTGGTTGGGTGGCTCAGTAGGTTGAGCAACCACCTCTTGATTTCAGCTCAGGTTGTGATCTCAAAGTCCTGAGATCAAGCCCTGCATCAGGCTCTGCACTCAGCTCGGAGACTGCTTAAGATTCTCTCTCCCTCTCCTTTGTCCCTCCCCCTGTGCCATTTCTCTCTCTCTAAAATAATAAATAAATCTTTTTAAAAAAATAACTCAGGCTTTGTAACTGGGTAGTTAGAAGAGTTGAGGAATACCAAAATGAGTTTTACTGGAGACTGTGGGAAGCTGTGAGATTTGTGTTTGAGAGAATTAGGGTAGGAACACAGGGGCCAAGAACCATGAGCATAGGGAACAGTTCCAAAAACAACAGATACATGATCAAGGGAAAGACTCATTGGAAACTAATGACAGCCAGTGTCATTCTGTATTACCTGAACCCAGGTCAGTGCGCACCAGAGGATGGGTTCAATGCCAGTCCCTGTGAGGATGCCCTTTATAACACTCCGCCCGAGGCAGGGGTGGAAACCCCAACTATATCGCTTCTGAGTGACTTCCAGGTAGTCAGTTAAGGCCAACCCTGATTCAATATCTGATTTACAGAGCATAATAATGTCTTGTTAAATTTGGATTGTAGAGGGGGAAAAAAGAACTAGTGAAAAATTATTGAAGCAACTCAACAGCAAACCATATATGCTTCATAAAATATTCATTGAGGCCCATTCCATATGTCTCCTACAGGTGTGGTTTTGTTGAACTGTAATCCCTCCTTCCCCAGGGATTAGGAGATCTACAGTGGAAGTAGCTAGAGGCCCATCTCAATTTTGCTTTAGGGGTTTATTTTCCTTATCTGAGTCCATTTGTTCCCTTCTAGGATTCCAAATTGGTCTGTGATAATTAACTCACTTATTAAATAATTATTGATCATCTATTTTTTTCTAATGCTAGAGATTCAGTGATAAATAAGACAGATAAAAAGCTTGACCTTGTCAGAATTTACACTCTCCCTCTGACTTTGCTCAATGACTAATGATTTATAGAAGTGTGCATCCAAAATAAAGTATGCTATTCTTAATTGTATAAACTGTATTCATGTGCACATTTGAACTCTGTGTCCCCTCTCAAAGCTATATTTCTCCTCTACCTGCTAAGCATCAGACCTAATAAGTTTTTTTTAAGATTTTATATATTTTTTTGAGAGAGTGTGCAGGAGTGCTGGGGAGGAGCAGAGGGAGAGGGACAAGCAGACTCCCTGCTGAGCAGGGAGCCCAAGGCAGGGCTCAATCCCAGGACCCCGGGACCATGACCCAAGCTGAAGGCAGACGCTTAACTGACTGAGCCACCCAGGCGCCCCAGACCTAATGATTTCTAAGGCATCTACATGTAGTTAAACTGCTCCCGGGTCAGTGGCATCACACCCCCAGTCCCCCGAGCAGCCTCTCTTTCTGTTAATACCAATGACACCAACTACACCCTGACCCCTCACTACTACTACACCTCAGTGTTCTCTCGCTCCTCCTTTCCCCAGTCCCATGACCCCTGGGGTTGTCTCATGCTGTCATCTGCTGGAACAAATAGTCTCTGAGGCCTTCAGTGGAGTGTTACTAGAGAGAGTAACACCTGCCACCAAGAAAGTCTTCCCTGGGGCACCTGGGTGGCTCAGATGGTTAAGCACCTGCCTTTTGGCTCAGGTCATGATCCCGGGGTGCTAGGATCGAGTCCCCCATAGGGCTCCCAGCTCAGCGGGGAGCCTGCTTCTCCCTCTGCCTCTCTCTCTCTGTCTCTCATGGATAAATAAATAAAATCTTTAAAAAAAATGGTTAAGAAAGTCTTCCCTGTTCCATGCCCATTTTCACCTCTCCAAACCCTTCTTGTATCCTGAGCCCCTAGCAGAGAATTTAAAATCAAAGTTGCTGACTACAAACAGCACAAAATTTACTTCTTTCTTTCCTCTAATACATGGGTTGTACCGTATCTCAGAAATCAGGAAAGGAGAGAATTTCAATGACTCAGAGAACTCACCTCTACTTTGGCAGGGCTCTCAGGTGTCATCTCACAGTTTCCCACCCATGTATTAAAAGCTACAGCAAACTGGGGCTCCTGGGTGGCTCAGCTAGTTAAGCATCCAACTCTTGGTTTCAGCTCAGGTCACGATCTCAGGAATGAGTTCAAGCCCCACTACGGGCTCCATGATCAGCGCAAAGTCACTTGAGATTCTCTCTCCCTCTCCCTCTGCCCCTCCCGCTCATGCTCTCTCTTTCTCTCTCTAAAATAAATAAATAAATCTTAAAAAAAAAAAAAGCCACGGCAAACCATTCCATAGGTTCTTTTTAAAAAACCGAAGAAGTACTGTTACTTTTAATCAATTGGATTCTGTTTAGCCAGGAAAATAAACTATTTCCAAAAAAATACAGTACTTAAAAGGCTGGCTAGGAGCGTCTGGGTAGCTCAGTTGGTTAAGTGTCTGACTTAAGCAAAGGCCATAATTTCAGGGTCTTGGGATGAGCACTGCGTTGGGCCCCCCTCTCAGCCAGGAGTCTGCTTTTCCCTCTCGTTCTGCCCCTTCCCCACTGCTCGTGCTCTCTCTCTCTCAAATTAATAAATAAAATCTAAAAGAAAAAAGGCTGTCTATCCATCGTGCTAATATTTTTTTAAAAAGAATGTTTCACTTTAGCGAGGATACATTTTTGAATCTTATACTTTTAAGAATAAGCATTTCTATTTTTTCCTAACTGTGTATGAGCTAATATTTTTGCCACTCATTTAGGGAAGCTTCCCTGCTTACTTCCAACCAACACTGATTTAAAAATCATAGAGTCTTTCTAATTAATAAATGATGGATCAAATCAATCCTAAAAAATATTTCTGAAAAAAAAATCTTATTTTATGCTGCAAAAATAATAGGGCTAAAATCCAAGTCAAATAATTCTCAAATGAATGGTTTTGAAAGGAACAATATTTCCTTCTTTCAAGAAGCACCCATGAAAAGTAAATGGTTTGCTTCAAAGTCCCCCAAGGGAAAAGGATTGCCCACAGACATTAGGTTTAATACTGGAAATAAATGTTGTTCTAGATGTGAAGCTTTGTTCTTTTTTTAATTTTTGAGGAAGCTTTTTGAGATTAATTTTTTAATCAAAACTTTATAGGCAATTGTTACTATCTTATTTCATTTGCTGTTTTCTTTTCTCTCTTATCTTTCTTAAGTTTTCTATAATGAGGAAACAATTTCTCTGCTATTAAACATTCCTTTTAACAAGAAAGGAATATTATCAACTGCAAGAGGAGGAAATCAAATGGTAGATTTAATTCTAGTGTGGAAAGAAGAGATTTTCCTCAGTGGTGAAGAAAAGTAACATACTTTAAAACATAAAATCAGTTTTGTTGTTCTCGTGGCTTTATAACAGTTGGGCTCCCATCAAGAACATGTTTTATATTAAACTTATAAAGTTCCCAGCCTGAGATAAAAAGGGTTTTTTCCCATAAAGAAAAACCAGTGCCCAAGTTCCCACCAACACATGCCAGAAGAAAACTTTCATGTCACCATGGAATGCTTCATCTTGATTTATTTTAGACAGAGAACTTGTAACTTCAATTAAATAAGGAATAAATACTCAATTATGAAGTGTTTTAAACCCTGAGGCTTCTATGTAGAAGAAAAGTAATAAATTAATCTTGGAGAACCATTGCTGTCCTCTGACTCTACCTAATTATCTCAGAAGATAAAATGTATCAAAAATTCAACAGAGGATTATTACAGAATTATCAGGATACACAGAAAATCATTCATTAACATACTCTTCAAATGAAAGTGAATTTGATAGTTTCTAAGTGAATAATTGTCTCAGCAATGCTTAGTAAAATTGCATACATTATATCTAAAGTTCTGAATCTCTAAAATGAAAAGGAAAACACTCTCCCTTAAAAGTAAACTAATTTCAGTCAGTACTTATCCAAATCTGCTTACTTCTGAGGACAAACTTTAACACAGTTGAAATCCCTTTTCTACATTCAAGAAAAACTGTTAAGTGCAAAGTCATTATCTGCACTCCATCCTGCCTCTCCCATGAAAAAAATGATCTGGTTAAAAAAAAAAAATCTGGTAAGTTTTCCCTAAAATGGCTCCTCTTCTCAATTTCCTACTTCAGTCAAACAGCTGGTCATGACTGCAGCAGTACCATCCTGAATACCACATGGGCCTCACACACTGCCCATCCACATGGCACCCACTTACAACAATGTTGTAAGTTCTAGAGAGTATCTACTAAGCCATAGAAGTTCAGTATCACGGTAACACACAAGAAAACCAGGGTTCTAACCCTGACTCTCCACATCTGCCTGTGTGTCCTGGGGCAATTTCTTGGGCCTTGGCTTTTCTTGACTAACTAACTGGCTAAGTGAGTTGGACTAGATTTTTTTCTAAAATCCCTGCCAACTCAAAATTCTGATTCTAAAGGCACCCACCCTCTCCCAGTCCATCAGACTCAAAACCATGAAAGATTTGACTACATTGTTTTCATCTAAACTATCATCAAGCACTTTTTATTTGTTTTGTTTTTCATCTTACTTGGACCTTATCCCTTTAGGTATGATCTGTAACCTTGTTAATTCATTCTTATGGTATCCACTGACCATGTTGCCTAGCTCTGAATCTTCAGTGGTTCCTTGTAGCCTATCTTATTGGAGACTCTTCATAATCAAACATTTTGAGAAATAACTTGGCTCCAAATTGTCAATCCAACTTTATTTTCCACTTCTCCAATACAACAGAGACCATTGGCTTATGTCACCCCCAACCTTTTATTTGCTGTGGCTCATGTCACTCCAGCCTTTTACTTGCTGTGGTCTCCCATCTTGAAACTATTCCATTCCCATTCCTACCCCCAGCCTGTCATATAAGTCTCTACATATTTTCCAAATTATTTACTCAAGTACTCAAGACCTAGTGCCTTTAACTAGCATGAGATTGAATAGCACAGTGGTTACAAGGGCTTTTGCTGAAGTCAGATTGCAGAGGTTCAACTCCTAGGTCCGTCACTTATTCATTCTGTATCTTTGGATTTATAATCTCTCTGTACTTTGCTATGTGGAGTGGGGATAAATTGGTATCTACTGGATTGAGTTGCTGTGAGGTTAATAAATTAATATGTGTAAAATTCCTGGACCCGTGCCTGGCACACAGTAGATAGCCTGAGAGTATTAATAATCACTATGGTATGGGTTCTCTGCTGCATACGTGGTCGGTAACATATATTTAGGAATATATATTTAAACTGTCCTCTGCTGCTCACCTCTCTTTCTCTTGACTAGCTACAAAGAGAAGGGGAGAGCAAGAGTGATGTCATTGTCATTTCCACTCTCTCCGTGGGCACACAGAGTACTGTTCACACACCCAGAGGGAGAAGTATAAAACTCCAAAAGAAAGCCAAGATGATTAGGGGTTGAAAATGGAGACTGCAAGGAAACGCTAAAGAACAAGGACTGGTCATCCCAAAACAGAAAAGTTAAAGGTTATTTAAATAAAGGTCTTTAGAATACAAAGAGCCTTTGAAACCGCACTGGGAATTGTTTGATGTCCATTTTCAACTACCATGTCTTTCCTCCTTCCCTTCCTTCCCCTGACTGCTTTTGTGCCATTTCCCACTGTGTCCCTCTTACCTGGCTTCCCTCAACCATGTGCCAGATACTCATATGCATTATGTTCACTCCTAGGCTAGGAGGTGGCTTTTATTAAGCTTTTCGGTAAAGCTTTGGACAACTAAAAAAAAAAAAAAAAAAATGCCCATAGTCACACAATCAAGCCAATAAGTAGCAGAACGAGAATTCAAACCTAGGTCTGCCTGATGCCAAAACCCAAGATCAGCCCATGACACCTGCCATCACCCCTATTTCTCCTTATAAGTTCTGCCGCCTTTTGCTTCCAGTTTTCCTAACTCCTCCAGCCTTGCACAGTAATCAGAACATAAAATATATTCACTAAGAGCTTATCGCTTCAAAAGAAAGTACTGAGAGTTATAAATACTGCAATATTCAGGAAGTTGAGTAATCTTTTTTTTTTGAATGATCAACCTTAATAAATCAACTAACTAATTAACTAGTTAATTGGCTCTCCCATGTGTCAACCAGATTGAGGGTCTGTCATAAGGAGAGCATCTGGCTTGATAATTTTTCAGGTATTTTTTGGAACCAAAGTTTTTAATGTTCATAAAAAAATCAAAGTTGTAGAAAATACTTTAGCCAATAAAATGCAATGGCTGAAGATGTCACCAAGTTGTAAAATCATATGAACTCTATTAGGGGTTGAAAAATATAATTAGTTAAGAAATTTAAAATCTAAGCATTTCATCCTCTTAACAAGAACAACAGAAAACTGACGAACAATCTGTTTATGATAACCACTCATGCAAAGGCTCGTGAGTCTGTGAACTATAGAACTGTCTCAGCATATCCAATATTTATAACCTTTGTTCAAGTTTCAGGAAAATCTGGGGGCACCTGGGTGGCTCAGTTGTTAAGCATCTGCCTTCAGCTCAGGTTGTGATCCCAGGGTCCTGGGATCGAGCCCTGCATCGGGCTCCCTGCTCCACAGGAAGCCTGTTTCTCCCTCTCCCACTCCCTCTGCTTGTGTTCCCTCTCTTGCTGTGTCTCTGTCAAATAAATAAATAAAATCTTAAAAAAAGAAAGTTTCAGGAAAATCTGTGTAATAACTACAAAAAAGTATGCCAATCTGAATATGTTCTGACATTTTGTTTAATGACCACAAAATAAATAAAATATGATCGAAACTTTGATGATATGTGAAATTCTGAGTCCACTAACTTCTTTATATTTAAAAAAAGGCAGCAGACATTTCAACACAGGAGGTCCAGATAAAGTAAAAAAGCTTCCTTGATTGCACCCATATGTATTGACTTGATCCTTTGACCTTCTGTAAAATTGAAATTAAATGAAACATACACTGTATAAACTCAGCAGAAACCTCCCAGGCCCTACAGATCTGGCCCTGTAAAAAAAATTTCCTTGCATGGCACATAGTCTAACATAGCACAAAACATAACTACTTTATTGCTACCTAATCAACAGGGAAAAGAAACCCAACAATGTCTTTTCCTACCCTGGCTTTGGAGTATTTTCCTCCTGTATAATTATTTTAATTTTATTTTATAAAAGTAATATATGATCCATACAGAAGAGTTCAAAAGATATTAAATACAAAATAACTAGGAATTCTATCCAAAGACCTTTAACATTTTAGTGTGTCTTCTTTCCATTTTTTTCTTATGATAAATATTTTTAAAAATAAAAGTGCCATTTTACTCTACACCCTATTATATAACTTATTTTCCTCAGTACTCAAAGTTTTCTCATATTTATATAACCTATAATTTATATAAGTATTCATTTGGTAAACTCTCTTGATTCATTTAATAGGATATATATTAATAATTATATTTTGTATTTTTAATGTATCTTATATGTGAAGGTCTCAATGGGTTGTTTAGAAATACAATTAGCTTAGCAGCATCAAGATTCTCTGGTTATTTATAAATAAATACTCCATCTTGCTTTTAAATCCAGGGGTAACCTCCTTTAAGCAAACCCACATATCATGAGATGGGAAAAAAATTGTTATAGTCTGAACAACTAGAAGAAAAATACATTTTAAGTACAGTGGGCCAGCCTGGGGCAAGAGTACAAATGGAAGTCACACATCATATATCTAAATATTTAAAAGTTATAAATCAAATTAACTGTTGAATAAAATATGCTTTACATGTCTACCTTGATAAATATACCTTGTTGATGATCTGGGAGTCCGGGTTAGAATTAAGAACTCTCAGAAAATTGGAGTTTCTCAACAAAATGTGAAGGCCCAGGGAGATCCAGTCTGGCCCCCGTCCACGGCCTAGAGACTATGGTCCACTTCTCCTTCTCCTCATACCCCTGGCTCCCTCCCACCCCACAGCAGCCTCACTCACACACACGTGGACCCCTCAGTTCTGTGCACAAGTCTGCCCACAATAGCTGGCCCCTGACCACCCATCAGTCCTGGGAATGAGCATGTCAGCTGCACATCAGTCCTCAAGAAGACAGAAGAGGTGAACCAAAGAGCCCTGTGCAGGCCTTTGAAAGCAAGCCAGAGGGAGTTCTGGCAGGAAATTTGGGAATCCTAGGTACCTGGAGCACACTGTAAAAAAAAAGAAGGGATGCAGATTCCCTATGGACACATCCCCTGGCCCTATGACTTCTTGTCCTTGGTGTGTATGTGGGTGAGGAGTACAGCTGAAGAAGGACCAGGATGGGCTTGCCAAAGCAAGGGCCTAAGGCGAGAAACTCTTCTGAGCAGTACAGAAGCAAGCCCCATCTTTTTTTTTTTTTTAAGATTTTTATTTATTTATTTATTTATTTGACAGAGAGAACCACAGTGAGAGAGGGAACACAAGCAGGGGGAGTGGCAGAGGGAGAAGCAGGCTTCCCGCCGAGCAGGGAGCCCGATGTGGGGCTCGATCCCAGGACCCTGGGATCATGACCTGAGCCGAAGGTAGATGCTTAATGACTGAGCCACCCAGGCGCCCCAAGCCCCATCTTTTTGAGAAGATTTCTTGATGAGCCCACCTGAAGTAGAAGCCAAGACCTGAAGGATAAAGTCTGGGGAGAAAAGAACTAAAAGAGAACAATTAAAAGTCTGAGGGCAGAGCCAATAGGATTAGATGATAGATCACAAAATCTTCTGTTACTCCTGATAAACTTGTTAGAAATGGAAATTTTCATACCACAGTGGAAACCCATGAAAGAGTCTGATCCTAGTTGACTTAAGGTTATATCGGATTGACTTAGAGTGGGTCAAGAGGAAATAAACTCTCTGGAACTTTCAAGAATCCTAAGGAAATCTCTCAAAGACCGTGAAACAGCGGCCTGAAGGAGGGAGAGTGTTGAGCTGATATTATCTAACCTAATGAGGGACAGAGACCTGCCAGCTGACATCTTGGTAATATCTGTATGAAAATCTGCCTTTGAATAAAGTATGAATGCTTTTTCACTTTGCAAATATAATCATTCTGTGATTATTTTTAAATGGGATGGTTTAGTGCTTTTAAAGTGATTACATTTTAAAATGAGGATGACATGTAGGTTATATGTAGAAATGTCAGAATCAGAGATAAACAGGACTCTGAATTCCTTTGTGCTGTACTAAATCCAAAACTCCCTCACCCTCTTCTCCTTTTAGGGTACTAAGATTTTGCCAGCTGAAGCTAAGGTTTTCCAAAAAACTTCAAGGAGCAGTTTTCAAGAGTTAAGTCTAAGATAAAAGCCGTCTGCATTTTCACCCAAATGGGCTATCTGTAACAAGTTTTTAGGGGCACTCTTTTCTTTCACAAAGGAGAGTCTTAAACCACAAAGTGAAGGGTTAGCTCCAGCGTTGAAGTCGGAAACACAATACGTTGTTCGTTTTCTTTACTAGTACCCACAATACGTTGTTTGTTTTCTTTAATAGTACATTGTGATTTTAGCCATCGTGGACATGAGTTTTATAGCACCTGGGACTTATTTCCTTCAGTTTCTCAGTCTACAACCACAGCTCCTGCAAAAGAGCTCTTAATAAATACTACTTATTACCAAAAGAGAAAAGAATGCAGGAAATATTGAACTCTTTAGAGTCAGGACATCGTCTCAATTCAAATCCTATTGTCAGTAGCTTTAGGTTCTGACAATTACTTTGGATGTTTCGTGACCTCTACAAATTTATGTTGACTGTATTTTGCCTAAACTACTGTCCCATTATGATCATTCAGATTGACTAAACATGTGCTACAAGTCCGGGCTCATTGTTCAGTGGAGGAGACGACCCAAAAGCACGATTATGAACAAAGGAGTGCCAGAGTAGAGGTAGATTCAGATTGCTACCGAGACACAGAGGGAGGGAGCGGCCAGCACCCTGGGTGGAGGTGGGTGATGGTGGCGGTGGTGGTGGTGGGTGAAGAGGTGGGAAGAGAAGGTATGCACTTGGTGGGAAAGTAGATGGATGGGCATTATAAGAATAAAACAGCATATACAAAAACTCAGAGGCCTGAGGATACACAAAACGCCAGAGGCTGGTATGTTCTGTGGAGGGACAGAAATATTGTGTGTGTGAAGGGAAGGGAAAGGATGGTGTGAGGCTAACGGGTTGGAGATGAGAGCAGAAGACAGGACCAGACTGTAAACAGGTCTGCAGAGGAATCTGGAGCCTCACGAGAAGGCTGTCCTCAGGGGCGCCTGGGTGGCTCAGTCATTAAGCATCTGCCTTCAGCTCAGGTCATGGTCCCAGGGTCCTGGGACTGAGTCTTACATGGGGCTCCTTGCTCAGAGGGGAGCTGGCTTCTCCCTCTCCCACCCCCCCTGCCTGTGTTCCCTCTCGCTGTCTGTCTCTCTGTCAAATAAATAAATAAAATCTTAAAAAAAAAAAAAAAGAAGGCTGTCCTCAAAGCTCATGCCTGATGATAAAAGTACCTTAGAGTAAGATGCTTTTGACATCTTGCTAATGACACTTCTTAGGAGAATTCAGAATTTATGCTGAATTCCATTTTCTACTGAACTGTGTCAGAACGAGTTTCCACAGCCCTCTCAAGGAGCCGGCGGACTGCAGACTGTGTGTGAGACCTCATGGTGCCTGCCTTCTCAGAGGAAGAAAGCCCAACAGACCAACTGTTAAAAAGACCTTTGTATAACTAACTTGGGGACACAGAGGACCTCATGATAACAGAGATGGGGAGACCCATGTCCAAGACCCTGGGAGAGACTCCAGAAAGGGCTGTCCCCTAATAGATTTTTTTTTTTTTTTAGCATAAGGCCATACTTGCCCAAGGCAAAATTACTAATGCAAACAGTGAGCCTGTGCGTGGGCATTCATGAGAGATGGAGAGGTTCAGCCTTAAGCATGTCTGTCTAAACATATTAAAGCTGTTTAAACTAACAGGATACAAAAAACCTCTGCGTGCAGCCCCGGAGCACACAAGTTCTTACACGTCCCTGTTCGGTTATGCTCATAAATGCCACCGTGTGGTTCCACCAGCAAGCCTGAAATACTCAACGAGTAAATTTTGAGTTAAAGCCATAATTCATTGGCAACTTTTATTTTTAGAGAAAATCGTTTCTTTTTTTAATACCCGCAAAGCTGAACCCTGTTACAAAGAAACTAAAAGTTTTCACAGTAATGTCTAGAGATGCTTTAGAAAGAGATCAAGGTATATCCCCTTGCCTTTGGTGGACTTGTTATCTGTGCCTGGGTGGCAGTCACTTCCCCTTCATCTAAGGACTCCTTTAGGGCATGTTGCGTTTCCCATAGCATGTGGTCTTGGTGGATGGTCAACAAAGGTGTCCTACCAAGGGTACATGGGTTAAGCTAGATTGGTCTCCCTCCTGAAAACCAAATATCCAGTAGAACGACAGAACAGGAAGGGCTGGAATTTTCTCCCTCCTTCTTCCTTCCTACTCCTTCTCCCTCTCTCTCCAGAGAGTCCCTCTCTATAGAGGTTTTATGGTGTTAAGTTAGCCAGGCTTAGTTCCTTTGCTTGCAACCCAACAATTCTAAATAATACACATTGCAGTTCACGCACCTCTGTAATCTTGTGAATCTGGTTTAATGGTCAGAAGGGCAACCACAAGAGAAAGACAGATGAGGGGGACTTGGACAGGGATACCAAGTTCACGGCTTTATACGAAGTTCGTTTGAATTTCCAAGTTGCTTCGAAACTGTCTGGGGGGAGGAGGAGGCAGATGGTAAGGATTGGGTGCGCAATGGAAAGTTCTGCAAACAGGTGCTAACAGACGCTCTTTTGGGTGCTAATCCAGGTTATGAGAAGCCTTTTGGGCAAACCACGGCAGTCCTGTGAGTGAGGGCAATACCACGGACCCACTGAGTCACCATGGAGACCAAGGTAAGGGCGGCAACAGCAACCAGGTGGAGTCCGTTCACCAAAGTGGCATTCTGGAATTACTCTAGGCCCTATTAGATGCATGAGGCAGAGCCCCCCGGAGCAACCAGCCACAGCAACCAGGGGAGGCATGGTGGTATCTGCTGCTGCAAGTGGCAACAGCTGAGGGCTACTTGCTCCGACCATGGCTGGAACCCTCCTGTCATTTCTGACACGGTATCCCCACTGGCAATTTTCCCAGAGAATGGAAGAGTTGCAAGGGAAATGCAGGGGCCTCGGGGGTTCTTCTGCATCATCCTTTTGCCCTCCAGTGGCTAGGAGAGACTCCAACTTCAGGATTCTTCTGGTTCCTCTACAGCACACGTATTCAGGCTTACAAAGAGCAGGATTTCCCTGTACCTCACATTCCAGATTCTTTATTAAGGGAGGTAATACAGCACCATGGGCCTGGAGTTGAAACCCTGCCTCCCCTGTCACCAGGGGAGTGCAGGAGGTATCTCCTAGGGTTGTTGTGAAGATAAAGGAGATAGTGCAGATCAAGCATTTAGCCTAGAGACCTACACACAGTAAGTGCTTGACAATGTTAGGGAAAGTGCCAGCAAAGATGCTCACCGCTGTGACTCAGAGCAGCTCCAGTCCCTTCGTTTTTACCTTCAAAGTCCTGTAACATTCTGCGCGAGAGAAAAGTCTGCTGCTGTGTCCTGCCCGCCCTTGCGACAGTCATGTGGCCCTAGAAGACTTCTACTGCAGGTGGAGGGGTCAGGAGGGGGTTTGGCTCTCGCTTGGAGAAGTGGGAAGGGGAACATCAGGCAGCAAAGTCCCCTGAGGCCAAGTGGCAGCTGATTCACACAAATGGTATTTGGATCGAGGCGAGGGGAATAGGAGAGGAGCCTGCCCCTGCCTCCCGGAAACTGACTCCTCTCCCATCATTTCAGCTGCCATCTTTCATCACCCGGGCCTCCCCCAGATGTGGCGGCCAGCTTGCTCACACAGAATCCCCTCCCACACCAGCAACATGTTGAGACTTTGCTGCTTGCCCAGCACTTTTAGGGGCTGGGCTCCGGTTCCTTGTTGAAGAGGCAGAGAACCACAGCAGAAAAAAGTTGGGGGGTGGGGAAGAGGACTAATAAGGTTTTTTGTGTTTTTTTTTAATGCATCTGGAGGAAAAAAATACACTTCACGTGTAGGCTGTTTGAATATCGTGGCAAGAAAAAATGCCCCTGCTTAGCAGACACTAGGACCCATGTTCACAGAGAAAAATCAAAGGTTGGGACAGCTAACAGTGCAGAAACGCAAAATCCTTCCACTTACACAACTGCTCCCAGGGAGTCACGGTTGGGGCAGTGTTGGCTCAAGCATTAATGAGACAATGATGTTTAGCTGGACACAGTGGGAATTAATTGGTTTCATTCAAAGTCACAGTGTAACCACAAGGGAAAAAATTCATCTTCATTAAAGTATTTTCACTACATTTTTCAAAATACAGAAATTCCAAAGGTCTTTTTCTACGTTCATGTGCAGTTTTTTTTTTTTTTTTACATTAATGAAACCCCACTTGGAAATGGTCCTGCCATCACACTGCCCTTTTGGAAATGGCCCATGGTAAATTAGTGGTGCTGAATTCCCACCTCACTCTAAAAAGTTTTCTGGAGGAACTTGAGCACTCATTTCCAGCGGCTTCATACCTGGACTTCAATAGCAATGTTCACATTTGGTGCATGGATAAGAAAATAAATGCTATTATTTACTAGGTGTCCCTGACCCTGAGCCAAGCATTAGAGGTATTGCCTAATTTTCCAGATTACAAACATGAAACTCAGAGAGGTGACATCACAGAGCTGGGATTCAAACCTGCCCTAGTTCTTTGCAACTGTGATGTGACCTTGATAGAAAGTCATGTTCCACAGCCCCAGTCTCTATATTACTGTATCTATGGCCAGAGTATCCAGCATATATTAGGTTCTCAATAAATGTTTACTCTTGGTCATTGGATTGATCTCTTTAGGTAGGATGCACCTGAGCTTACCTCCTCCTGGGGTATTCCATCTCAAGCCAACCAAAGTAGCTCACCATCTACAGTTCTCTCCAGAATTCTAAGAGTAAGATGAGAGCATAAAATGAGAATTATACAAAAACATAAAATGAACCCTGTGTATTGGTTATCGAGAGAAGTAGCAAAGGTTGTTGTGAATTCACATTGCTACTTGGTTGTCATAGGTTTCTTCACAGCTTTCAGTATTCTCAAACTCCTCGAGGAGGGAAAAGGGTGAAGGAAGGGAAATACATTGAATCACTAAGGATGAGGAGAACCAAAGGGAGAACTGTTTGGTCTAGATGGTGGCTGGCTGCAAGTGTTGGAACTCAGGTGCCAGCCATCCAGGTATCCGTCCATTTAGTTGCTCATTCTCCTTTCAGCTGCCAGCACAGGCATCAGAGACCCTTCCTGCCTCATCCCTGCCCACACCTCATGGCAATCCTAATCCTGTGAGGGTGAAAATATTGTTATCCCCATTCTACAGATGAAATAACTGGCTTAGAGGAGTCAAGTAATTTGTCTAAGATCACAGAGCCACTGAGTGGCAGAGCTGGGTTACAACCAGTTCTCTCTGAGCTCTTAAACTATTAACGAAAACTCTGTTTCAAATAAAACCTTATCAGAGTTACCCTTCAGGAACTTTCCTGACTGAGATGGGTAATGACCTGCAGAGATCGCATTTCTGATCCAAATCAAACCCAGGCCGAAGGAGACAAAGCAAGAGCCAAAAACAATGATTCATTGCCTACCTTGTGAAAGATGATGGTAATTCTAGGTCAAAGTCTAATGAACGGATGTCTGCATAGCAATTAGCACTGCCAGGCACCCTGGCTGGCAGTCTTGGCAGAGCGGCCATGGATTGTCATAGAAACTCGACTTCTCTCTCTCCCAAAGAGGAATCCAATTGGCTGATCCAGGACAGAACAGGCTGCTGCCAGGGACTGCTCTTCTCCCCCCAAGCTGGAATTCTGCTCCTCTAACATCTCCCCGGAGAGAAGCAACTCAAGAAGGACGGTCATAGCAAGATGGGATGGCTGTGCTGATTAGTAGAAATATACATCACCCTTCGTTTCATCCCGTTGCTTTGAAACTTCGGACAACTCACACATGCCCCCAAGGACAGTCTGTTAGGCATCCAACTCCTGGTTTTGGCTCAGGTTGTGATCTCAGGGTCATGAGATCAAGCCCCACATTGGGCTTCATGCTGGGCAGAGTCTACTTAAGACTCTCTCCCTCTCCCTCTGCAAACCACCCACCCCCCGGGATGTGTGCTCTCTCTCTCTCTCTCTAAAATAAAAATAAATAAAAAATCTTTAAAAAATTACTTAAGGAAAATTTAAGTAGAATCAACTTGTTCAATATCTCCCGTTCTGCAAGATTCATCATTTGTAGTCAAGAATGACAACATTAATGGAACTGAAGAAGATATCCTGTTAACATTTTGTCTTTTGTTCTTTACAAATGTCTGAGTCTTCCTAATCCCTTAAAAAATTATCAAGCAATATGAATCTAACTCTAGTTGAGCTATTGGTTATATACAAAATCAATGTATAATTTTTACCATTATTTATAGTATATGGCATTACATTATAAATCTACCTTCTGTTCTACTGGGAAGCTAGGGGGTGGAGGATTTAGGGAAGGAACTAAAATTTACAGAATGCCTAGCATGAATTGAGCATTTTATTTAATCTGCATGACAACTCCAAGAGATACTTACTATCTCCATCTTACAGGAAAGAAAATGAGATTTAAAAAGTTAAGTAACTAGTCCTATACCTCACAGACAGTGTAGAGCTGAGATACAAAGCCAGGTCTGTCTGATTCCAAAAACCTCTGCTCTTTCTATCAAATTTCACACATATTTGTTTTTAATCCTTACGGTGTTCCATAAAATAAGGTGAAATTTAGCTCATCTTCCTTAACCAATTCTATTACACTGCTGGACAGGGATTGCTGATATGAGCCCAAAGCATTGTAGGATTCTAAATTATTGAAGAAAGATTCAGTGAAGTTCAGAATATATCACTTAGGCAGGGAATGGACTGATGAATTTCCCAAAGATTTTTGGTAGCAAGCTGAAAGAAAGATAATTTGGGGGAAGCTGGGGGGCTCTCTAAAAAACTCTATTACATAGTTCCTTGACTGTGTCAGTTAGTCTATGTAATTAAATGCATTTTAAAAGAAACCCTTATTTCCTTCCAAAGGCCCAGATTTTGCCATGTGGATGAGCACAAGTGCTATGAGCAATGAAACAAATTGCCTGGGTTTGAATCCCAGCTCCATCACTACTCAGTCTCCAGACCACTGGCAAGGCCTTTACTCTTTGGATATGAGATTCCCTGCCAATGAAATAATGGTTAGAATGAGTTAGAATAATGAAACAATCAGTTAGAATAAGATAATTTCTAAGTCCCCATGCCTGAGTTAGAATAAGATAATCTCTAAGTCCCCATGCATTCATGCATGCATTCATTCAATAACTATACGTATTTTTAAAAACACAATGATGTTCCAGTGTTTGATGATATCATCTTGACATTACCACTACCATCAGCATCACACATTTGTATTTTAAGCCCCTGCCATTTTAGGCACAGTGAATACAAAGAAATGACTCAGTCCTGTCCAAGGAGCTCACGAGGGGAAACATGATACATATACAACTGCAGAAGATGGTCCAAGGAAAGCACCAATGATTGGTGTGTGCAGGAAACACTACAGGATTTCTTAAGAATTATTTAAATTTTTTCATCATTTCAGTAGTTATGCTGAGACAAAGGTGATGACCTATGGAGCTCTCTTTAGCCTCCACGTGGGATGTGAGACTGTACTTGATATTTCCTCTGCCTTTCCCCCTCATTGTGAAAAGTATGTACATAGGTGAGGAAAGCTAGGAAGACCTATCCTTTCAAGTGGCAGCAATGTGTCCCAGGCTCTGTGCCAGGATCTCTGTGGACCAGAATAAGGAAATCCATATGACTGCAGCAGCAGGTTCTTGAGGAATTTGGTGGAAGTCAAGATTAGAAATAAAAACCAAATTCAAAGAGTTTCCCTCAATATTGAGTAGCAATGAAGAGCATGGGATCTAAAACCAGACTTTCTGATTGTGAATTCTTACTCCATGTGACCGTGGGCAAGTTACTTAACCTCTCTGTTCTAAATATTAAATGAGTTAATGTGTGGAATTGCTTAAAACAGTGCTTGGCACTTAGTAAGGGTCACAGAAATATTTGCTATTCAATATACAATGGGGAACCACGAAAGGTAATGAAATTAGCATGTGAGCTGGTCTATTTATACAGTTATCCTTACTGCGAAGTAACTATATTAAGGAGCTGAAAAAGGAGTTTGTGGTTGTAATTATACTGTAAGGTTTCGAGGAATATATATTTAATCCATACAACTAGTTAATGAGTCTCTCAGCCTTGGCAGCTCTCAGCTTGTCTGGATTCCAAAGACATACCATAGAGGATGGTTCACATTCCCAGGAACTCCTGGGATTTGGAAGGGACATTTCTTTTCATTAAAACAGTCAGGGTAGTTGCATGCCTTAAAATGAATGTTTTTATTAGATTTGCTTAGAAAATATTAGTGTATTGGAAAATGAAGATTATGGCTCATAAGGAAAAGAAGATGTCTAGGCAGATTGGCACATGATTCTTTTACAAGATGCCAAGAGAATTTTCTTCTTAGGGGAACCAGGAGCAACAGGCTTAAGGATGTTCTAGAGATTGTGTATTTAATTGTAAAGACACTCTTTATCCCTCTGTTCTACTACTCACAGATGACCAAACTTAAGGAGAAAGGACATTGTCATAAACAGCAAGAAAAGAGAAGTTAAAATTGTCTTGGAAGGCTCCAAAAATGTAATTTTCTTTCCTTTGAGGGATAGTAAAAATTGTAATTCATAAGGGTTATTCTCTAGAAAATTCTGACTCAAAATCCCATTATTCTTATCATCCCATTTTCAGCAAGAATTGACTTTCTAGATTATGTAAGTTTTAACTGTAAAATCTGCTCAAAGTTCTGCAGGTTGGAAAGAAAGAAGTAGGGCAGCATTTCTATTCCATGTGCTAAAGGAGGCCTGGAAAAGGAAGCAAAAAAAGCCATCACACTCCAGGAACTTCAGCAAGGCAGTATGACCTAGTTGTAGGCCCAGACACCTGGCGTTCTATTCCAGCCTCGCTACTATTTGGGCCACATCATTTACTAACTTCCCTGGCCCTGGTTTTCTCTCTGTGTTGAAATGTATATTAATGCAGGGGATTTACTATTGTGGTTATGCTCTTGTTGCTTTGGAAATCCCAGTTAAAGTAATCAGGTTGGTTCTCTTTCTCTCTCTCTCTCGTTCCCATTTTGCTTTATAAAGGCTCAGACGAGGCAGATGTTAGATTTCACGTATGCATTTACAAATACGTGGGTATACATTTACGATGAAAGTGTACATATACAATGATATTTATCATTACCATATCATATGTGTATCATATATAATCATTTTGTAGATGTTTAGGAACCATGCTTCCTCTATGTAATGTTATCATCTAAATGTTGAGAAAGATCATTTTACACCATGGGGATACTGATGGGATGACATGACCTAGCTCCTTTCATCTCCTGGGTTACTTTCCAAAAAATTCCACTGATGCAGATTAAGGGAGTTCTACTCCTGCAAAAGTCTGCCTAGGGAGCTACAGCATTTCCCTTGTGTTTCCTGGGCTCCCCCCGCTCCGTGAGCTCCTCATCAGCAATGGTTCTCAAAAAGTAGCCTCTGGACCAACAGCATTAGCATCAGCATGACCTGAGAACTTATTAGAAATATCATTTCTCATACCTCACTCCAGATCCATGATATTATTTAGCAAGGCATTTCTATAATGTTTCTACCATCATTACCAGAAACGAGATAATCTTGGTGAGGTTTAAAAACTTGCCCAAGTTTAGAACATCTTTTTCTTCCAACTATTTTGAAAGAATTCAAGCCTACAGAAAAACTGAAAGAATGCTACAACTAGAGACTTCACCTAGATTTGCCACTTGTTAACATTTCACCTCTAAAAACACCATCATGTACCTTCTTAGACATCCTCTTACATTACTATACCACCATTATCACATCCAAGAAAGGTATTGTTGATACGGTAATATGCCTCATAATCTACAATTGGCTCAAAAATATCCTAGATAGCTGGGTTCCCCCCCAAATTATGTTCCCATCAAGGATTATGCATTGTTTTTGGTTTTCATATTTCTTTTGTTTCAGTTTCCTTTAATCTAGAATAGTCCCCTTGCCTTCTTTTTCTTAATTTTTCACGACACTGGCTTTTTTTTAATTGAAGTATAGTTGACACACAATGGCACATTAGTTTCAGGTGTACAACATAGTGATTCAACATCTCCATACATTATGTTGTGCTCACCACAAGTGTAGCTCCCATCTGTCACCATACACTACTATTACAATACTATTGACTATATTCCCTATGTGTACCTTTAATTCCCATGACTTATTCATTTCGTGACTGGAAGCTTGGACCTCCTACTCCCTTTCACACATTTTGCCCACTCCACCCACCCCTGGCAACCAACAGTTTGTTCTTTGTATTTATGAGTCTGTTTCTACTTTTCATTTGTTTGTTTGTTTTTAACAAAAAGTGAATAAGTGAAATCTTATGGTATTTGTCTCTCTCTATCTGACTTATTTCACTTAACGTAATACCCTCTATGTCCATCCATGTTATTGCAAATGGCAAAATATCATCCTTATTATGGCAGAGTATGGTGCACGCGTGCACCACATCTTCTTTATCCATTCTTCTATTGATGGACACTTCGGGTTGCTTCTGTATCTTGGCTATTATAAATAATGCTGCAATAAACATAAGGATCCATATATCTTTCTGAATTAGTGTTTTCTGTTTCTTTGGGTAAATACCCAGTAGTGGAATTACTGGATCATATGGTATTTCTATTTTTAATGTTTTGAGGAACCTCCATACTGTTTTCCTCAGAGGCCGTATCAATTTACATCCCCACCAACAGTGCACAAGGGTTCCTTTTTCTCCACATCCTTGCCAACACTTGTTGTTTCTTGTATTTTTGATATTAGCCATTCTGGTGTGAGGCGATATCTCATGGCGGTTTTGATTTGCATTTCCCTGATGATGAGTGGTGCTGAGCATCTTTTCATGTGTCTATCAGCCATCTGCACATCTTCTTTGGAAAAGATAACATTGACATGTTTGAAGAGCCTAGGTCAGTTGTTTGGGAGAATGTGCTGCATTTTGGATCTGGCTGATTATTTCCTTATTTTGGCAAGAATTTTATGTAGAGAATGTGTATTTCATTTTATAACAAATCAGGTACCTAATATCAGTTTGGCCCAATACTAGACATATTAATTTTGATCCTATGGTTCAAGTGGTGTCCAGTAGATATCTCCATTGCAAAAGTAACTTTTCCCCTTTGTAATATTTAAGTAACTGGCAGGATGATCTTTCCAAATACTTTATTCTGTTCTTCAGAAATCTTTTATCCAATGATATTCAGTACCCACTGATAATATTTATCTGAATAATTTATTATATTGTTGCCAAATAGAGATTTTTCTAGTTCTAACATTTCTTCCAAATAAATCAGCTGTCATCCTTTTATGAAAACACAGCTTTCTCCTTCCACCTCTCACTTCCTCTTTGGAGTATTACAAGGACTTGTTGATTCTTTTTTTTTTTTTCTAATCAATATATTATAGCCCAGTACCATCAGTTTTTTTGTGCTCAAATGTTTCCCAGACTGGGCTTCCCAAAGGGACTCCAAGGCAGTTTCTTACCCTTTGGCCATGTTGTCATAATTCTTTGAGCCCTTCCCCGCTTTCTGGCACAGTAAATTATTCCAGGAGCATCTTTCCATGCCCCACACCTGAATCAACCATTTCTTCAAGAAATTCTGGCTCCCTTTAGTAGGCATGGATCTTTAGAAATCAACATCTGGGAGTCATAGCTGGAATTTGAACCCAGAACATGGAACCCTGAAGCTTGGGCTCCAAATACTATATGACTATAGTTAAGAATGGTGCTCTCTGGGCGCCTGGGGGGCTCAGTTGGTTAAGCATCTGTCTTCAACTCAGGTCATGATCCTGGGGTCCTGGGATCGAGCCTCGCATTGGGCTGCTTGCTCACCGGGGAGCCTGCTTCTCCCTCTCCCGCTCCCCCTGTTTGTGCTCTCTCTCTCTCTCTCTCTCAATCTCTCAAATAAATAAATAAAATCTTTAAAAAAAAAGAATGGTGCCCTCTAATGAGTGAGGTACACAAAAGATGCTTTGGGAATATAAAGGAGGATGGAGGTGAAAGGAAGGGGAGGGTTTGGCAGGGAAGATCTGCCTTGCTAACCCACCTTCACTGTTATTTCCATGTTGGTGCCAGAGCTGTTTCATTTAAGCACCTACTCACAGTGGAAGCCAAGTCTCCCTTATCTGGGCCCCAAGTCTATCCCGAATTTTGGTCTCCCTGTATTTCACCCTAGTCCCAAAAAGTCTCTGAAAGAGCTGCTCTCTCCTGGGCATTCAGAAATGTGTAAGAGAAGCTGCTCTTCTCTCTCTCATTCTACTCCCGCTCCTCCCTTGACATGGATTCACTCATTCTCCTGGGACTTCGTTGTTCCCTCCAAGCACATCAAGTTTGTTTTCTAAGCAATTCTCTTTCTCCAGAGTCATCTTTTGGGAGCTTCTAATTCCTTCCCTCCTGATAATAGACCTCTCCAGACTTCACTGTCTTAGCACAAGGGTTAGTACAGAATTTTAACATGCTTAGGAACCAGTTCTAGGGGCGCCTGGGTGGCTCAGTTGGTTAAGCGTCTGCCTCCAGCTCAGGTCATGATCCTGAGGTCCCGGGATAGCGCCCCACGTAGGGAATCTCTGCTCAGGAGGAAACTGCTTCTCCCTCTCCCCGCCACTCCCCTTGCTTGTACTCTCTATGTCAGATAAATAAATAAAATCTTAAAAAAAGAAAAAAGAACCAATTCTATATTTTCACTTCCTTGCCTTAGGCATGCAGGGGTACCCCTTAAACTACATATATTTTAGGAGGACAATTTTTATCACCCTGGCTAAGTTTTTATTTGCATAGTGAGGGAGTATAGGAGAAAATGGGTAGCTTAGAGTTAACACCAGGCCAAGTTTCCTTAAAAGGGGCAGCAAAAGCAAGCCAGCTGAGAGCTCACCTGGGCTGTATAACTGAAAATACATGGCCTTGGTGGGTTTGGGCACTTCTAGATGGAGCCTCTTTCCAGGTGTCTTTTGTTTGTGTTGTCTTGCACTTCTTTATTACTACGACTGCTGTCATTAATGAAATAAATAATACCATCTTGGGCTCTTCAGCCATCTCAAATTTCTGTCCGTTTTGGCCCACAGCAGAGACAGCCAACCTGTGATATGGTGGTTGAATAGTAATTAAGTGATCTTTCAGTGGCACAAAGGAAAGAATCAAGGGCCTCTTTAAAACCATTGCTTTAGATCTATTTCAGATAGAAATCAATAAAACATCCTTGCTTCGGATCACAAATTGGCCTGGAAAACAGATCCACAACTTAGAATCCTGGCCTGCACCTCGCACCAGATCTCTCTCTGTCTGCTGACAAAGTCCAAGAGCCAGGGTAACCCATTATTCACTCCTAACCTGTTTTTTTGCTGTTGCTTGACCACAAGCCAAGCAAAACGAACATTCATGTGGTGAACTTGGCAGCCGCCCCGCTCCAGACCGTGTTTTCCACAGGCTGAGAGAGGCTTTGAAGCCGGCCTCCCCTCCACTTTGCCCCAAGCTGGGGAATCACCCTCAGAGGAGCAGAGATCAGCCAACACTGACTCACGCTGCCCTTGGTCAGGCGACATTCAGGAAGGGCCTGGCCTATTGGCCTCATGACCGAGCAGAATGACTCGGCCCATTCCTTGTGCTTCAAAATGGGTCAGACATCCTGCAAGAGCCTTTCTGCTGCATCTCTAGGGTAAAGAGCAGCATTTTATACTCACACTTTAAGATAAGAGTGTCCATCCTTTGCCTGTATGTATTAAGTCAGAAGAGGGCCCCAGTTTAGAAATGTTTTGCAAACTCACACTCAGTTTACCAGTAATTAATTACAGAATATGGACTCATATATGGTCAGGATTCAATACAAAGAGCACTGGAGTGAACGGATGGATAAATGAACAGTTGAAGTTGGAATACCAAATGAAGGAATAGAAAAAAATGAATGGAAACTGAATGAATGTGCAGAAATCTGGATTTTGGTCCTGGCTCTGTCCCTCCCTGGCCTTTCATTAAACCACTGGATGTCAGCAGCCCCATCTAGAAAATAAAAGGTTTGCGGAAATGATTACTTAATAATGGTTTATTATTTCACTGGTGGGCACACACAGGTCAATAGTCGGGAATCAAACCAGTTTATAATTCATAGCCATTAGTAACATTCAAACAGCCTCTGAATAAGCCAGAATCCGAAACATCCCCAAAGTGAATTACACCACTTGATTAACAAATGGTGAATTTGAATTTTGAGGCTGTCACAGGGTCAAGTAACTCAATCTCTGTGATACATATCATCACCTGTAAATATTCCAGACACATCTACCCCTAAACTAAAGTATTTAGAAAACAGCAAAAAGGTATACTACTTACCCCGGGCTATGGTCCCAAGATGGACACAGATGAGCTCCTCAAAACTGGCTCTTATTTGAAGACTTCTAACCCTGGAGGAAATAACGAGTTTGAGTCACACTAAAGGTCTTTCAGTTAAGGAACTAAAGGAGTCCTTCATAAAGTGCCAGTAAGCCAGTTAATGTGAATGCTTACAATTAACCTAGACTGGGGTCTTTCTACTGCTTTCTGGAAATGTCACTACTTCTGGCTGTCCTTTTTCCTCTATCCTCAGGCTCTGTTAATGTAAATCACTCTAGGAGCTGACATTTCAAAGAAGTTGAAAATAAAAACATCTTCGGGGTACCAAAAAAGATTACCAATCTGTAAAATGGACCCTCCCACATCTCCCAAGTGATGTTTCCTTCTGACAAGCTGCCCTACGTGTAATTAAACAATGAGAGCAAAAGGGCCGCCTGCTTCAAATGTACAACCTTTCTTGGTACATACAATTTCAATGGAAATCCAAGCATTTATTGGGAGGGATTAAGGAATGGATTTTATCATGTCTTCAGGATCAAATAAGAATATTTTAGTGAATAATCGATTGATAAATTTTACCTCCCCTGAAATGTTTCAGTTCATTCTTCCACTTTTGACATTAAGTCATAAAATTCCGGGGCAGAATAAAGCAGGCATGCTGAAGGAATTTAGACATCTTCTCTTATGCCCACACAAGGCCATAGTCCTTGTCAGAAGATATTTTAAATTTCTTTAGGCTATCAAGAACCAAACCTGGAAGACCTAGATTATACAGTTTCTCCAAGCCTGGATAGGATTCTTCTCCCCCAAAGCTTAGCCACAAAGCTGTAGTTGGACCAAAGAAGTCCACGGAGTAAAGGGGGAAGAAAAGAAATCCTTCACCCTCTGGTGACTGGGGGATTGTGGTTGGATGAAGGAAGGCAGTTGGAGAGAGGAAATTCGGACAGTATGGAAAAGATAATAAAACATACATTCTTTGATTCATTCTGTGTTAAAATGACAAGACTGTGGGCACCTGGGTGGCTCAGTCCATTAAGCATCTGCCTTCGGCTCAGGTCATGTTCTCAGCGTCCTGGGATCAAGTCCCGCATCGGGCTCCCTGCTCAGTGGGGAGTCTGCTTCTCCCTCTGCCCTTCCCCTCTGTTTGTGATCTCTCTCTCTCTCTCTCTCTCAAAATAAATAAGTAAAAAATCTTTTAAAAAAATGACAAGACTGCAGCACAGTAATAGTGAAACACGATGAGAAAACATAGGACGGAAGAGTCCTTCTGTCACATGTGCTTTAAGTTTTCAAGGAAGTGTGCTAGTCCTATTCTCAGAAGCTAGCAAATAGGATGCTCTGCAACACTTAACGCCCCATGCCTATAGGAGCAAACAAAGAACCCTGTTCAGAGACGAGGCAGATGGGGAAACAATGCAAATCTGAACAAACCATGACCTGTTAGGTTTGTGGAGAAGCAAGAAGCCTCTGGAGATCATCAACTTTTAAGCAAAAAAGCTTTTGTTTAATCCTCCAGGGATGAACCTTCCATTGCAAAGCACTCGATAACCACAAAGCTTGTAAAATACATTGGGTATAGATGCACATTATAGGAAACAGAAGTTACTCATTTAAAGTGTAAATGTAATCGCCAGCTTGTGTCAAGTGACATGCTACTATGTAAATTGTGTAGAGTCTTTTGTAAATGAGAGAGCATTTTCCCCTGCAGATTGAAGGAAACAAATGTTCCTTCTAGACATTTCCAACCTTAATACATTGGGAAGCTCTGTTCTCCTTCAATGGTCTGCATGTAGGCCAGATGGAGGATATGGAAGAATCTCAGAAGGTGTGCTACCTCAAGAGCAGGGTGAGGCCAAGTAACTGGAATGGACCATAGGGCCCTGAGAGAGGTGAGCAGGAATACCCGTGAGTTCACAGACATTAAACATCGACACTAGATGCCAGGTGGAGACCATCTCAGCAAAACTCCAGTGTCCCCGAGCTATCCTCTCTGCCACCTTAAGTTTACACAAACCACACCGTGCCTGCAAATATACCCAAGGAGCCACACATTCTTGCACTATGCACTTGCAAAGAGGATGTAGACATGAAAATGTGACTGAGTAAGCGCTTATTCCAAAGAGAAAGACTAAAAATTACCCAAAGGGCTGCTTAAATTATTAATTCAGGCTAATTTTTTTCAGGCTAAATTTAAAATGATTGAGGACTAAAAGTTAATTCAGTTTTTTTCCCTGCTGCATAGTAAGTGGGGATCACCAGGAAGGCCCGATCGGTTTGAGATAAAAGAAAGAAAATATATTTACTTTGCAGTTATCGAGTGTGTAATTTGCAACCTTACTACACTGTCTATGAAATTAAAGATGCAACAACAACTCTGATCTGAGGGGCACCCATGAAGCCTCACCTTCCCCCAAAACCTTCTTTACTAACTTGCTACTTATCCTGGCCTGAAAGAATAATCCCCCAAACTTTTCATATAAGTAACAAAGGTAGATGCCTTAAGTCCAGGTAGTGGTGTTGAAAATGAACCTTGGAGGGTGGGAAATAAGCCCAGTTAGTTCATCTGAAATTAACTCAGAAGGATTATTATCCAGCTAGTCTCTGTGAGCCGGAGGAACAAGATATAGGGAGAGCAATGAATCATTGAGCACCTACTATGCACCAAATGCTATCCAATAGAACTTCCTGTGATGATAGGAATTATCTATAACCACATTGCCCAGTATGTGAGTCTCAGCCACATATGGCTTTTGAGCACTTGAAAGGTGGCTAGCATAACGGAGGAAATAAATTTTTAACTTTAATTAATTTAAATAGCCACATGTAGCTAGTTGCTAGTGCTATTGTATTGGACAATGAAGGTTTATATAAATGTTAAGGTATTCGAGGCTCTAAAGCTTTTAGGGTATTCGGGCAAGGGAATATATTGACAACAATCTCTGGGATTCGGAAAACGAAGTATAAACGAAGTTTCAGTCAGAAATAGTGCCCATTTCCCAGTTTGTATAAAGCTAGCTCTGCCCTAAAGTACCAACACCCTTGGTTTGAGAAACAAATATTTGGGGCAATTATATGAATCACATTCTGTCACTGATTTCTGGTTATGAACAGAAGTGGGTATTAAAGAGGGCACGTTCTGCGTGGAGCACTGGGTGTTATGCACAAACAATGGATCGTGGAACACTACATCAACAACTAAGGATGTAATGTGTGGTGATTAACATAACATAATAAAAAAAAGTTTAAAGGAAAAAAAAAAAGAAATGGGCTAAAGTTCTGCTCCTGAAATTGCTTGAAAATGCTCGGGGCAGTAAAATACCACAGGCAGCAAAGAGATGTTTTTGATTCCGAATTTCAAACAGTTTCTCTGTTCCCTTATCCCGTCCTACTTCCTCACTCTTATGAGTTGATTTTTTTCTTATTCCTTTGCTTTTGTTTTTCAGAAATTCATTAGAAATAAAATAAGAAAAGCTAAGCATATAAGGTTTATCATACAGCTTCATGTAGCTCAAATGATGAGGAAGCATTTTGAATATCACCGACTTAGCCACAATGCTCCCCTATTCTAGAGATTTTTTTTTTACAGTCTTGATGACTCTGAAGCTTTACAGTTCAGGTTTGGATTTGGTAAATAAAATTGGCAGTATGAAAATGTTAGCATCATGCATGAGAGGCTAGGATAAGAGGAGGGAAATATTCAACAGGAAGGCTGGCATATTTTTCCCTATATATTGAAACTGAGAACCAAAAATTGAAGTAAAAAGGCAAAATAAGAAGAAGTACATTTTAGAAACAATGGTCCATGTAGTACCCTGCGTGTAATATTGACCTTTCAATTAAAACAGTCAAAAGAATTTTATTGATCAGCAAGAAGAATTGGGGAACATATAAAACATACATACTAAAAAATAAATGCTCTGTACATGAATCTGTAGACCAACTGGGTGATGGCTTAAATGAGACAGAAGCACTGTAATGTGGCATTTGATGTTTACTCCATCTGTCAGCTTTCTGGAAAATTTCTTTAAGTGTAGATGGACAAATTATTCTAAATAATAGTCAGAAAAAAAGAGCATCTGAAATCCATTTCTTACCATCTGGAGAAGTTGGCCAGCACAGATTCTAGTATTTCAAATAGGATCATCAGCATGTCCTGGACAGAAATATATCAGAAATCTTAGTAAAGACGGGGAGTTTTCATTGTCTTAAGCAACCCAGTCACAAGTTCCATCTATCTGTGAGTTGCTTGTATTCTCCATTGCGGGCAACTGCAGCTCACCCAGCCACACTTGCTCAAGATCCATCATTCACTGTGTCATTCCCAATTTTCATAATGCACCCTTCATCGAGTCTCCATCAAAATGATTCAGGCAGGAGGTGGATTGAAATGGTTCACGTGGTAGAAAACTTGATGGGTTTTGAAGCCTGAGGTGTGGAGAAAAAGCACATATACACAAGCACACACATTTTACAAAGGAAATTTGGTAGCCAATTCTTTATTTATAATGCTCATAATACCATGTTGTTCTCAATATGTTCATGCGGCCCTAAAGTTCCAGAATAAAAAAGTTAAGATTTGCTTCAAATTCTTTTCCAAAACTGGAAAAGTTCAAAGTACCTACTGAACACTGATCTATTTTGTTACTCCTAGATATTCCATTTAAAGAGTGTAAGCAGAGACCGGATAAAAGACAAATGGAGGAAGTAAAGGGAACCTGATGGTCACATCCATGACCTCTAATGGTGCACACATCCTCTTCTGTTTACTTTGATCGGTAGTGTATGCTGCCAGCCTGGAGATGTAAATGCAACTGATGGCACAGTTGACAGATAAATTTAAAAAGGTAACTCTTTGGGGGAAAAAGTGAATAAAATACCTCTAGATAATTTAACAAAGAATAAAGAAATAAGACACATGGATTTAATGACAGATTTCAAGATACTTTAAAGAAATCATGAATAAATATTACATAAAATGCTATACTAAGACTTTTTTTTTTTTTTACAGATTTTATTTTTAAGTAATCTCTACACCCAACATGAGGCTCAAACTTACAACTCTGAGATCAAGAGTTGCATGCTCCTCTGGCAGAGCCAGCCAGGCACCCCAAAACTTTTAAAAACCTTAATAAAATTGATGATTTCCTGGAAAAATTGAAATAAAAATGGACCCAAATTTATGAATCCAAAGAAGAGACACCCCCCACAGAAAGTTCTTGATCCTTAGTCAATAAGAAATAAAGAGAAAGTGTTTAAGATTTATCTTTCAAATAGGCTCAAGGACCATATCAATGAGTTAATAATTACATTTATTAGATCTATTTATTAGACACTATCTGCTTGAGATTGCATTACGTGATTTACATGCCTTATCTCTTTAATCTTCAAACAACCTCATAATAGGGATTATTATTTTCCAAGTTCTATAAAAAAACCTGAGGCCTAGAGAGAGCTCATAAAGCCAGTATATGCCTCGTCCTGGATTCAAACATAAGGTACAAAGAACTCCTTAATAGATAAATTATTCTACAACATGGAAGCCTATGGAAATCTACCTAACTCATCGGATCAAATACAAACACCTGAAAAGAATAGCTTGCTCCTAGAGTCCTCAGGCAGGCTGGCCTGGAGCCTGAGTTCAGTGTGTGCACAGGCTTGTTGTCTGGGTTCACTTAGGCCAGCCTGGTGCCTGGGTCTATAGTGGTGATCCTAGAGCCTGGGGCTGCAGAGACCATCCTGATGCCTGGGTCCATGGGGCCCAACCTCACACTGAAAGGGGCCTTAAGTCTGAATTTACAAGGGTCAGCCTGGTGCCTGGGTCCATAGGAATGGGCCTGGTCCCGAGTTCACAGGGGTCAACCTGGCACCACTGAGATCCACTGGGGAGGGCTTGATGCCTGGGTCCATAGGGTTTGGTCTGGTGCCAGGGATCACAGTTTGGGGCCTAGAATCTGGGTCCACAAGGGCATGTCTAGAATCCAGGTCCAGGGAGCTGGGCATGTAGCCTTGGTCTGTTGGGGCTGACCTGGTACTGGGCCTGGAGCTTCGGGCCATGAGGGCTGGCCTGACACTGTGGTGTGCCTGGAGCCTATGGCCATGTGGGTAGGCCTGGAGCCTGGGGCTAAAAGGCCAGTCTTATACTGGGGCAAAACTAGAGCCTGGGACCATAGGGTCAGCCTGGTACAGGGGCAGGCCAGGAGCTTGGGTCTACATAGGCTGGCCTGGAACCTGTGTCCATGTGAACTAGGCTGGTGCTGGCAGCAGATACTTTTTTACACCATACACAAAAATAAAATAGACTCAAAATGGATGAAAGACCTAAATGTGAGACAGGAATCCCTCAAAATCCTAGAGGAGAACACAGGCAGCAACCTCTTCAACCTCAGCCACAGCAACTTCTTGCTAGACATGTCTCTAAAAGCAAGGGAAACATAAACAAAAATGAACTATTGGGACTTCATCAAGATAAAAAGTTTCTGCACAGCAAAGGAAACAGTTGGCAAAACCAAAAGGCAACCAGGGCGCCTGGGTGGCTCAGTTGGTTAAGTGTCTGCCTTCGGCTCAGGTCATGATCCTGGGGTCCTGGGATAGAGCCCCACATTGGTCTCTCTGCTCAGCAAGGAGCCTGCTTCTCCCTCTCCCTCTACATACCGCTCTGCCTACTTGTGCTTTCTCTCTCTCTCTCCGTCAAAAAAAAAAAAAAAAAAAAAAACAGAATGGGAGAAGATATTTGCAAATGACATATCAGATAAAGGGCTAGTGTCCAAAATGTATAAAGAACTTATCAAACTCAATACCCAAAGAACAAATATTCCAGTCCAGTCAAGAAATGGGCAGAAGACATGAACAGACATTTCTTCAAAGAAGACATCCAAACAGCCAACAGACACATGAAAAAATGCTCCACATCACTTGGCATCAGAGAAATACAAATCAAAACCACAATGAGATACCACCTCACACCAGTCAGAATGGCTAAAATTAACAAGTCAGGAAATGACAGATGTTGGCGGGGATGTGGAGAAAGGGGAACCTCCTACACTGTTGGTGGGAATGCAAGCTGGTGCAGCCACTCTGGAAAACAGTATGGAGGTTCCTCAAACAGTTGAAAATAGAGCTACCATATGATCCAGCAATTGCACTACTAGGTATTTACCCCAAAGATACAGAAATAGTGAAAAGAAGGGGCACCTGCACCCCAATGTTCATGGCAGCAAGGTCCACAATAGCCAAACTATGGAAGGAGCAGAGATGTCCTTCAACAGATGAATGGATAAAGAAGATGTGGTACACACACACACACACACACACACACACACACACACACACACTGGAATATCATTCAGCCATCAGAAAGGATGACTACTTACCATTTACATCGATGTGGATAGAACTGGAGGGTATTATGCTAAGTGAAATAAGTCAATTGGAGAAAGACAATTACCATACAGTTTCACTCATATGTGGAATATAACAAACAGTGCAGAGGATCATAAGGGAAACATGGGAAAACTGAATGGGAAAAAATCAGAGAGGGAGACAAACCATGAGAGACGCTTAACTCTGGGAAACAAACTGAAGGTTGCTGGAGGGGAGGTGGGTGAGGAGATGGGGTAACTGGGTGATGGGCATTAAGGAGGGCACGTGATGTGATGAGCACTGAGTGTTATACACAACTGATAAATTATTAAACATTACATCTGAAACTAATGATGTACTATATTTTGGCTAATTGAATTTAAATAAATAAATAAATAAAAATTAGGTACAAATGGATTAAATAATTAGGAAATCCAAATGACAGTTTATCTAAAATCTGACATGGAATGACTATCCATGTAAAAAAGCAATACAAGAAATCATAAAAGGTGAAAGATTTGAACACGTGAAAATTTAAAATGTCAGCATATCAAAGATTATTGTAAAATGTCATGATGCACCCAACCAACTGAAAAAAAAAATGTAAGGCAAACTGGCAACTAAAAGGAAAATCTTTTTTTTTTATTTAAATTCCAATTAGTTAACATACAGTGTAATATTAGTTTCAGGGGTAGAATATACTGATTCAACAATTCCATACATCACCAGATGCTCATCACAAAAGTGTACGTTTTAATCCCCATCACGTATTTCACCCATCCGCCCACCTACCTCCCCTCTGGTAACCACCAGTGCATTCTCTATGATTAAGGGTCTGTTCCGTGGTTTACCTCTCTCTCTCTTTCCTTTTTTCCCTTTGCTCATTTGTTTTGTTTCTTAAATTCCACATATGAGTGAAGTCATATGGTATTTGTGGTTCTCTGACTTATTTAACTTAGCATAATACTCTTTAGCTCCATCCAGGCGATTGCAAATGGTAAGATTTCATTTGCTGAGTAATGAAATGGCTGAGTAATATTCTGTTGGGTATGTATACCCCATCTTCTTTATCCATTCATCTATTAATGGACACTTGGGCTGTTTCCATAATTTGGCTATTATAGATAATGCTGCTATACATATTGGGTACACGTATCCTTTTGAATCAGTATTTTTGTATTCTCTGGTTAAATACCTAATCATGCAATTGCTGGATCATAGGGTAGCTCTATTTTTCAGTTTTTGAGAAAACTCCATTCTGTTTTCCAGAGTGGATGCACCAGTCTACATTCCCACCAACAGTGCAAGAGGGTAAGGGAAAATATTCTTAATAGATTACATACTTCATCCAAATTAAATATAAAAACATAAAACCATTACAGGAAATGGACAAAGAGTATAAATAGACAATTTACAAAAGAGAAATTTTAAATGTCTACTAAATAAATTTTTAAAAATCAAAGAAGTAAAAAACTAAAACATTAAAAAGATAGTTTTAATTTGTCAAATTATCAAAATAATACTAATCCTGATAAGACTATGATGAAAGAGAAGTTTCATACACTGGGAATGGAAGTCTGTATTATTTATCCAAAAGCCATTTGGCAATATAGTATGAAGTGTCTTAAAAATGGTTGTACATTTTAACCCAATAATTCCAAACCTGAGTTTATCAATAACAAATAATTTGAAGTGCAGGCAGTACTTCATGTATAAGAATAATACACAGTATTATTTATGATACACATCCATATGATGTGACTATTAAAAGTTATGTTCCAGGAAATATTTACTAACCCCAAAAAACTTCACATCATTAAGTTCATGTTCACACTGTAATGTTCATACTATAAATATAAATATATATAAATATATACGACTAGAAAGAAATCACCTGAATGTTCATAGGATAAAAATCAATGAAATCAATTTAAATTTTATGAATAATGTTTAATAAAATGAAAAAAGACTCATAATATTTAGGTTTTTTTAATGGAGTATAAAATATGTACAAATAATTGCGCAGAAAGATGGTAATCAAATTCACAGTCTCTAGCTACACACAGCTCAAGCAGCAATCCAAACACCTTGGGATTCTGAGTAGCCAAGAAAAAGGGAACCCAGTTATCCATGGTAGGAACAGGTGAGGAGTTTGAATCCAGGAAGGGAAACAGTAAAGATAGATACGGGACCACACTGCTTAAGAACTGCCTGAGGCCAGAGCAAAGGGCATCTGGGCTACTGGCTCCTAATATACTATTTCCTGTAAGGGCAAGAATCAGGGTCTGTGTGGGGCTAAGTCTGAATGTGCAGCTGTCTGAAGAATGAGAGAACCGATACTGGATAAGACTCACACAAAAAGAAGAGGTTTAATATTGCAGGTGGTCTCTGACGGATATAGGAAGCAAGCTTTAAATAAAAGCCTTCCACTTTCTACTGAGAAAAGAGAGAATTATTGATACCAAACAGTTCAATGAGGCTTATAGGGCAGCCAAGCAAATCAGCACAGCTCAGGATCAGAATGAATCAGGCCACGTGTGCCATAAAATCAACATAGCCTGCACTAGACTCAGAGAACTTGCTCTGTGAGGCTCAAGGCTCAACAATGTCCTGGTGAATATGGAGGGTCCTGATGCAGGGACTACGGACTGGCTGCTTTTTTAATCAATAGAATAATGTTTTCGTTTTTGTTTAAGATTTTATTTATTTATTTGACAGAGAGAGACACAGCGAGAGAGAGAGAACACAAGCAGGGGGAGTGGGAGAGGGAGAAGCAGGTTTCCTGCGGAGCAGGGAGCCCAATGCGGGGCTCGATCCCAGGACCCTGGGATCATGACCTGAGCTGAAGGCAGACGTCTAACGACTGAGCCACCGAGGTGTCCCTAATCAATAGAATAATGTTTTAATGCTCTTTTAGCTCTGTCGTTGAATGCCTAGCGAGCCTGACAGCTACAGGTCCCTCGGTCCCGATAGCTAACAGGTAGGAAAAATCCCATTATTTTTCCTGCTCAATTACCTTGCATAAGATTCCAACAGTTTCGGAGTCCATCAGAAAGAAGTGAGTTTACCTATGTTTTGCTCAACCTTTTGAAAGAAAGGTTGGAAATGAAAATTTCTGTAAGTAAAGAATTGCTGCTTAATGCTTTCTTCATCTCCATAGTCAAGAGACTGAAGTAATTTTTTTCTACCCCACTTCAGTCCTTGCTATACCATAGTCTTTTAAAATATATCTTTGAGGGATGCCTGGGTGGTTCAGTAGGTTAAGCATCTGCCTTCAGTTCAGGTTATGATCCCAGGGTCCTGGGATCAAGTCCCGCATCAGGTTCCTTGCTCAGCTGGGAGCCTGCTTCTCCCTCTGCCTGCCACTCCCCCTGCTTGGGCACTCTCTCTCTCTCTCTCTCTCTCTCTCTCTCTCTCTCTCCCTGACATACAAATAAAGAAAATTTTTTAAAAATGTATCTTTGACACACTACACATTCAGGGCGTGGAGGAGGAGGTGGGCAGACTGTTTACCCTTGTGAACTTGTTCAGAGGCTTGCAGTATTATACTTTGGAGGGTTTAATCTTTGCACCCACTGCATACAGTTGCTCTTGATTGCAATCAAAAAGACAATTACAGGACCATTTATATCATTCCTTTCCCCCCCCCTTTATGGGATGATTTTTAACATCCCAAAAACTAATGGGCATCCTTGATAAAATGCCGGGAAATGCCTTGCTTTGTTTTTTCAGATCTACATGTGGTACTGAACCAAGACAGCAGACATCTCAGGGTTGGATTACCCCAGGGGATGCTACAACCACCCTCTCCACCCAGAAACTTGTTTTTAGAAGTAAGCAAGTGACTTTAACCTTACAGATGATTGACTCAGAAATACGGAATATATGGTTACACCTAATATAACCTGTCTAAGACCTGTCTGGGCAGTGGAGAAAAATGTAGTAACAGAAAGCTTCAAAGTAAAATTACACTCTAGGACTTACTAAGAGCTCATTGTACATAGAACCAGAGTGGAAGGGGCCTCCCATACCCACATAATCTCACTTTCTGTGCCAAAGCAGAATTGAAACCGAAATTAAATAAATGTAGGCATTCAACATTTAATAGGGAGTTCTGCCAAAAATTGAAATTAGACCACCCAAAAATCTGCCATGAAGGGAATATTTCTTTAACTAAAAGGCTTAAGTATCCTTAACACCTAAAGTTGGATCCTTAGTCTTCTGTGAAATATCAGTTGCTCCCCTAAAATGAGCATTCATAATGAGCCAACTGTCTACCCTGTATTGACTTATCAGCACCTGCACAAGAACCTGAATCATGTACCCTAATTATGATGAATGCAATAACTCTGTCTTATCTCCTAACCCAATTTAATTTCCATAATGTTTCTAGAAACGTCTACAAAGGAGGACGTTTTATGTTTTCCCTGATCAACAAAAACATAGAGATAACTGTAAACATCCCAGAAGTATTGTCTTCTAAGCTAAAATTTCTACCTTCTCCTTGTTAATTACTAATTCACAATACATAATTCTGAGTTAAGACGTATAAAGCACTAGTCTTTATATTATTTTACAGTGATAATACTCGTGGGAAAAAGGAAGTACAATAGTGGTTTTCCATCTTTCCAAGTCATTTTCTAGAATTTACTCATTCACTCATTCAAGTGTTTATGAAGCCAGGCACTGTTCTAGTTAATAGAGACAAAATAGTAAACAAAACAGACATAAATCCTGGCCCTCCCAAAGCTTATATTCAGCGGGGGCGGGGGGTGGGTTAGGGTGGGTATGGTTTATTCAATCGATTACAATGTATACCTTTTCCAGAATGCATTTACTACCTAAAGTACAAGTCGAAAATACAAAATTATCATTTCTAGAATTATAAGGGATATATGTGTTTGCCAGATCCTTCCAACACAGAACCAGAATTGTGTTAACAAATGGCATGAATGCTCTCAACTTAGGCATTCTCTTAACATTATATAAAATGGGTTTTTTTTTAACATGGAACTTTACTTCCCAGAGTCCCTCCTGGAGCCCATACTGGATCTAAAACACCAGAATTTCTGGGTCAAAAATAGGTACATTTTGGGGCACCTGGGTGGCTCAGTTGGTTAAGCATCTGACTCTTGATTTCGACTCAGTTCATGATCTCAGGGTCGTGAGAATGAACCCCGAGGTGGGCTCCAACTGGCCATGGAGCCTGCTTAAGATTCTCTATCTCAAAAAAAAAAAAAAAAAGTACATTTTCAGGTTTTTAGCACACAGTACAAAATGTCCCTTTAGAAAGTCTGAGTCAATTTATCCTTCTAACAGCAGCGCAAGAATACCCATTTCAACAACAGATGTGCACTCGCCAGTACTGGGTGTTTTTCACCAGATCTTTTTCACCATGATATAGGTGAAAACAGTATCACATGGTTCTCACAGTTTGTGTAGAGCATGGACGGTTGTAGACAGACTTAGCTGTTGGAGAATCAGACAAGTGAGTGAGCTTTGAAAATCTCAATGTGATTTTTCCCTCACCATAATCTTGGGTCTTATAAGCTTTGTGTCTGTCTGAGAACGTGGAGCTCCTTTGACGAGTTACCTCTGGTTCATGATATAAAGAACCTCTAAACATGTCCGACACTTGGTACTTGAGTTCCCAAACATCCAGTCTTGCTCCATTTGCCCTCTAGCCCACCTTGGCAATAAACTCATCGAGACATTTGGCTGCAAGTGAAAGAAACTAGACTCTATGTTATGCAAGGAAACAGAAAAGGGATTGGCTCAAATAACTGGGAAGTCAAGCATGGATTGATTCAGAAGCTCTAACAATGTCAATTCATCCTTTCTCTCTCTCTCAACCCTCCACCCCCCACCCTTTTCTCCACTTGTCTCCACCATTCTTTATTCTTCATGTTCTCCTAGCAGCCTTCCCTGCCAGCTGCCACAGAGATAGTCCAAAAAGGACAAGGGCCTGATTTGGGTGTATGGCTATCCCCAGACCAACACATTTGCCCAAACTGAGCCATCTGCCCACTCCTGTGTACTTTGAAGAGAAAGGTATGAGGTAGCTATGTGGAATTTAAGAAACAAAACAAAGGATCATAGGGGAAGGGAGGGAAAAATAAAACAAGATGGAATCAGAGAGGGAGACAAACCATAAGAGACTCTTAACCATAGGAAACAAACTGAGGGTTGTTGGAGGGAAAGGGGGTCTGGGGATGGGGTAACTGGGTGATGGGCATTAAGGAGGGCACATGATGTAATGAGCACTGGATGTTATAAAAAACTGATGAATCACTGACCTCTACCTCTGAAGCTAATACACCATATGTTAATCAATTGAATTTAAATTTAAAAATAATAATAATAGGGATGCCTTGGTGACAGTCCATTAAGCATCTGCCTTCGGCTCCGGTCATGATCCCAAGGTCCTGGGATCGAGTCCCACATCGGGCTCCCTGCTCAGACGGGAGCCTGCTTCTCCCTCTGCCTGCTCGCCTGCCGCTCACCTTGCTTGTGCTCTCTCTGACAAATAAGTAAGTAAAATCTTTAAATAATAATAATAATAACAATAAAGAAAGGTATGAGGTAGGGAAGAGATACACTCTGATTAATAGCTTTACTCAGACAATGTGGAATGGAGGAGGAGTTCACCAAAGGAAGCAGACAGGAAAGCTCGTTAGACAAACTGTAGTTACCAACTTTGTCTCCACATTATGCCTTGTCAGTTACATGTACCACAAACCATGACACCCCATTTCCCCTGGCCTTTGACCTTTGCTTTCTGCCTGTCACACTTTGTGTGTCCCACTCTGCTTGGGCTGTCCATGGAGCCCAACCATCAGATGACCCCTTCCAGACAGTTGACTCCTTCCAAATCAGTTGTCCCAGCTTAATGACTGAGGCTTATAAATTCTGTCCTCTCCACCCCAATCAACAACAGCAAATTAGAGTAAGAGGTGTACCATCTTGATGAAGCAGCAGTTTCTCAGGCTTCTATATATCCATTCTTCATCAAATATCTGTAGGCATTTTGAGGCAGCAATGTGGGAGAATGCCAGGTGGGGGAGGACTGGGTTTGTTAAAGGCTGTGAGGGCTAATTAAGCTGTGGAGTCTGGATGGGGTGAAGGCAAGAAGGAAAGTGAGCAGGGAAGGGAAGGAAGATGGAGAGAAATAAATGGGAGATACACTTCCCTGACGGTAGTTCCACTTGCCTTTTCCCTAAAGACCCACCCCAGCAGGAGCCCTGAACACTCTGCCCTAAGCTGCCCAAACCAAGCCCTCCCTCCAACTGGGTTCTCTGCTTTCAGTGCCACCCCTCAGGAATAATCCTTCTCTAGAACTCCAATATGACCACCTTGTTGAGCAGGTCATGAAGCAGGTTTCCATCATCTTCATTACAGTAAATAGACCTGACTGGTCCTTGAAAAGAACGCATCATTTAGCAGAATGTGTATTACCATTTTAGTATTTACTGTATTTGCTTGATTTCATTTATTACTCTTGTGTCTCTCTTTTCTCCATTGTTTTTTATTTTTAAAAAGTTTTTATTTTAATTCCAGTTAATTAACATATAGTGTTATATTCATCTCAGGTGTACAATATAGTGATTCAACAATTCCATACCTGGTGCTCACCACAGTGCTCTCCTTAATCCCCATCACTTATTTCACCCATCCCCCCACCCACCTGCCCTCTGGGAACCATCAGTTTGTTCTCTATAGTTATGAGTCTGTTTCTTGGTTTGTCTCGCTCTCTCTCATTCTTTTTCCCCTTTTGCTCATTTGTTTTGTTTCTTAAATTCCAAATACGAGTGAAATCATATGGTATTTGTCTTTCTCTGACTGACTTATTTCCCTTATATAATACTCTAGCTCCAGCCAGGTCATTACAAATGGCAAGATTTCATTCTTTTTTATGGCTGAATCATATTCCACTATATATATATATATCGCATCTTCTTTATCCATTCATCAATCAATGGACACTTGGGCTGCTTCCATACCTTAGCTACTGTAAACAATACTGCTATAAACATAGGGGTGCATGTTTCTCCATTATTTTGCCCTTTTTCTTTTAAGTAGGCTCCATGCCCAGCATGGAGCCCAACACATGGCTTGAACCCACAACGCTGAGATCAGGACTTGAGCTGAGATCAAGAGTTGGATGCTTAACTGTCTGAGCCACCCAGGCACCCCTATTTTTATCCTTTTAAATGAGGAACAAGAAAGAGGCACAGCCTGCATTAAGGCCATACCACAAAGGAGGGAAGCTGGATGCCCCTTCTCCTGTTTCCTCTTTTCTCAACAGCCACACCTGCACCCCCAACCCATCTGACACTTCCAGCCAGTCTCTGAAGTGAGCCTTTCAGTACCCTTCAGTCAGTCAGTTAGTCACTCAACAAATGCTGTATATCTACCAAGTGCCAGGGCTGGGCTTTCAGATGTAAGCTTACCTCACACTTATGGGGGATTCCTAGTCTAGTCACTTTGACCTTAAAGATCCATCTCTGGAGAGAACCAGTGATCATATTATTTGTAATCTTACAAACGTGGAAACCGAGATACAGAGAGGTTAGATAATTTGTCTAAAATAACAAACTCATAGAGCATTTAGTTGAGGCATTTTTTCCAAATCCCCTGCTCTTTTTTTCCATTTAACAATGCAATCTCTTTAAATATGCAAATTCATTGGGAATGGGTTGTATTTGGCAGGGGCTAAGATTTTAATTGCATGTTTCTTTCTTTCCGGGTATTCTGTCTGTAATTCTGACACTGGATGAGGCAGTCTGCCAGGTTGGGGGATCAAGGAGAACAGCTCTCAAATCCCCCGGGGTTTTATCCAGAAATAAAACAATCCATAGTGATTTTATAATATTACCCATTAAGTAACACATTGATATGTATGAGTCAAAGATTTAAGTAACACACTGATATGTGTGAGTCAAAGAAACAATTTAAAGAAATAGAAAAAAATGTAGACAAAGTCAATAGAAAGAGCACTGCAATAGGAATTAATGGATATAGGCTTAATTCTTAGTTCTATCACTGCTGTGTTGGGCAATTTATTTCCACCTCTTGAGGTCTCTGTTGCAAAAAAAAGAGACTTTTAATTAGATTCTCTCTAATACCCCTTCCAGCTCTAAAATTCTATGATTTTGATATACACTTTATGAAATGTAATTTATCTTTCATTTCCCTTTTTTTCCTCTAAGAAGAGACTTTTAACTTTTTCTTACTTAAAGTACCTGGGACACTGAAAAGCCCCAGAGTTTAAGGAACCATTTTCTTCCTCTGGAACTCTGTCAGGTACAGGCTCTAACTGCCCCTGGAAAGATCTTCATCTGCAAGGCCATTCCTTGTCCCATTGTCACACACAGAGGTGTTCCTACCCCAGCAGCAGCCTGCTCCCCTTAAAACATCAGGCAGTAAGATATGGAAGCAACCTCAGTGTCCATAGATAGATGACTGCATGAAGAAGACATGGTGTATATACAATGGACTATTACTCAGCCGTAAAAAAGAATGAGATCTTGCTACTTGTGACATGAATAGACCCAGAGGGTATTGTGCTAAGTGAAATAAGGCAGACAGAGAAAGACAAATACCATATGATCTCATTTATATGTTGAATCTAAAAAAAGTTAATAAACACACAAACAAAAAGCAGAATCAAACCTAAAAGTACAGAGAACAAACTGATGGTTGCTGAAGGGAAGGGGGTGGGGGGGAGGAGCAAAATAGATAAAGGATATTAAGAGGTACAAACATTCAGGTATAAAATACGTAAGTCACAAAGATGAAAAGAACAGCATAAGGAATATAATCAGTGGTATCATAATAGCATTGTATGGTGACAGATGGGAGCTACACTTATGGTGCACACTGAGTAATGTATAAAATTGTCAAATCAGTATGTTGTACACCTGAAACTAATATAACATTGTATGTTTTTAAAAATCCTGCAGAGCAAGGGCTCTGAGTCAGGGGCACACTGCTATGCTCATAGCTGTGAGATCAATGTGTCATGGAAGAAGTGGGCTCTCCACTCTGTCCCTCCTCCTCTTCCTGGGGAGATTGTGGGGAGATTAGAGGGAACACTGGGGAAGTCTGTGAGGACTCTATGTGCCCAACAAGGGGGAGTTTTTCCTTTCCTGACAAAGGGGCCCTAATCTTCGGGTTTAGGGTTCTTCCTTTGATTCAGTCTATCCTAATGACAGTATAATGGAATCAAAAGTTTTTGAAGGGCTTTTAAGCCACTTGTTTTCTTTCTTTTTTTTATTTACCATTGTTGACTTGATGCAAAATGTATTTTAAAGGATGTGAATGAACAGAAAGATAAAGAGATACATACAGCAAGGTCTGGAAGGTCCCCAAACCCACGAGTTTCTGTCTCTATGGAGTTGGGGTGAACCACCTTCCCTGCACATGGAGGTGTTCACGAACCTGGAAGCTCTCTGAACCCTGTACCTTTGGGATTTTTATGGAGGCTTCCTCATGTAGGCATCATTGATTATTAATTCTATTTCTAACCCCCTCCTCTCTCTGACGAACGGGGGTGAGGCCGAAAGTTTCAAGTTTCTAATCATGGCTCGGTCTTTCTAGTGAACAACTCCCATCGAGGAGGCCACCACAAAGAGTCACCTCATTAGAACAAAAGATATTCCTATCACCCAAGAAATCCCAAGGGATTTAGGATTTCTGTAGTAGACACTTCTATCACTTAGGAAATTATTGTCGTATCAGGTACTGGGGTCAAATACCAAATACTAGTAGGAGCCAGGGGCAGAGACAAATACATACATTTCTTATTATTTCACTATATAGTATTCATCAAGTAAGTAACTTCTAAAACTGAATTAGAACGTAATCTTAAATTTTTTTAAGATGACAAATACAAATGCCCATTCTAAAACGGTTGTCTCGTACATATTTTCTTTACTTCCATGTGTTTTTTAATCGAAGTGTAGTTGACACACAATGTTACATTAGGTTCAGGTGTACAACATAGTGATTCAAGAACTCTCTACCTTCTGCTGTGCTCACCACAAGTGCAGCTCCCATCTGTCACCAGACAACGCTATTATAATGCCATTGACTATATTTCCTATGCTATGCCTTCTGTCCCTGTGACATTCATTCCATAACTCGAAGCCTGTACCTCCCACTTTCCTTCATGCACTTTACCCATCCTTGCCCTCCACTCCTCTCTGGCAACCATCAGTTTGTCCTCTGTACTTATGGCTCTGTTTCTGCTTTTTTCGTTTATTTGTTCATTTGTTTTGTTTTTCACATTCTACATATAAATGAAATCACATGGCAGTTGTCTTTCTCTGTCTGACTTATTTCATTTAGCATAATACCCTCTAGGTCCATTTATGTTGTTACAAATGGGAAGATCTTGTTCTTTTTTATGGCTGAGTAATATTCCATTGAATATTTATACTATATCTTCTTTACCCATTCATCTGTCAATGGGCACAGGCTGCTTCCATATCTTGGCTATTACAAATAATGCAATAAATATAAGGGTGCATATATTTCTTGAATTAGTGTTTTGGTTTTCTCTGGGTAAATATTCAGTAGGTAAGCCACTCATTTTTATCTGACATTTCCATGTAAATTAGCATTGTACTTTAAATATAATATGTAGCAGTTAAATTATCCCAGACTTGACCAGTTGTATCCACACATGAGCACACTTATGTACAAATGTACACTCAACTGGAAAAAGAAAGCCACCATTTACAAAACAAATTTCTTGGCGTCCTTAACTTAGGTGCTTATCAGAAAATGATCTGGTTTTAGGAGTAAAAAGAACGGAGATTTAAGAGATGGTTTACCTGGGGTCATAGGAGTCACCTTCGGAGCTCTGAACCAGACCTCCATATGCATGTCGGCTGCTGCCTTTGCCCAAATCCATCAGTTTCTCATTTAGCAAATAACTTTTCTTTTTTTTGCAAATAACTTTCATATGACTTCAGTGCTCCAGAATTTGGGCCCATAAACCCTCACTTTAACATATCAAAATGGATGGATCTCATCGTCCCCTCAGGACCCTGCACTCAACTTGGGAAAATGAGCTAATCTGCTAAATCAAGCATGAGGCCACATATAGTGCTAAGGGCTTCTGTTCCCCTCCAGTTCTTTGAGTGCACTTCTGTCTGGTCAACTCAGGGCCTTCTACATGCAGTTTACTCTGTCTGGAACAGTTCTCATCCCCCCCAGCCTGGAAACTCCCCTTTATCCTCTAGGTCTCAGTTTAGAGGTCATTACCTTCTGGAAGCCTGCCCTGACTCCTTCCGTCTAGGTCAGATCCTAATGTACTGGCTATTATCTTTTACAGCACATATTACTCTCTCTTGTACCTGCCTTTGACCTATCCAGATTAACACTAATGAAAGTTTCTGCAATGATGGAAATGTTTTAACTTGCACTGTCCAACATGGTAGCCACCAGCCACACGTGGCCATTGGAACACTTGAAATGTGGCCAGTAGGGCTGAGTAAACAAACTTTAACTTATTTAAATTTACTTAGTTAAATGTAAATCACCACATATGGCCAGTGGTTGCCATACTGGAGTACATAGGTTCAGAGCTTACATTTCTTAAGCTATGAGAGCTGTGTTTTGTTCACCTTTATTTTTTTTTAAGATTTTATTTATTTATTTGAGAAAGAGCAAGATAGCGAGAGATAGCATGAGTGAGAGGGAGGGGCAGACAGAGAGGAGCTGAACGGGGAGCCCCGCCTATGTGGGGCTCAAACCCAAGACCCTGGGACCATGACCTGAGCTGAAAGCAGATGCTTAACTGACTGAGCCACCCAGGCGCCTCTATTTCACCTTTTTTTTTTTTTAAAGATTTTATTCATTTATTTGACAGAGAGAGGGAGAGCACAAGCAGGGGGAGCAGCAGAGAGAGAGGGAGAAGCAGACTCCCCACTGAGCAGGGAGCCTGATGCAGGACTCGATCCCAAGACCCTTAGATCATGACCTGAGCCAGAGGCAGATGCTTAACCGACTGAACTACCAGGTGCCCCTATTTCACCTTTAAATACCACAAAGTCAGTAAGTGCTGGGTAAGTATTTGTAGAATGAATGAATTTAGGGGGAAAAAGAACCCTGATTTTTTTTGTGTGTATGTGTGTCTCACCAAAAGAGCTTTCATAGTGGGACATCTAAACCAGGTAGAAAGAAAGGTGATGCCTTGACTAACGAGGAAGCTTTTAAAGGGCAAATGAGATTGTTACCCAGGGGCACCTCTAAGCCAAATTCTTTTTTTTTTTTTTTAAGATTTAATTTATTTGTTTGTCGGAGAGAGAGAGCGCGTGCACACGCGTGCACAAGCCGGGGGGAGTGGCAGGCAGAGGAAAAAGCAGGCTTCCCCCTGAGTGGGGAGCCCAATGCAGGGCTCGATCCCAGGACACTGGGATCATGACCTGAGCCGAAGGCAGACGCTTAACCGACTGAGCCACCCAGGTGTCCCTCCTCTAGGCAAAATTCTGAAGAATGAGGGTGCCATTGTGGTGCCTCCCTCCTACTCTCTCAGTGACCTTTACCTCCTCTCAAGGTGTCTTACCTTGAGCCTTTGGTCTTCATACAGATGCATCCCAGTGTCAGGGAGATTATTTGGTTGCCACAAGCAGAAACTAACTCTGGCTCACTTTGTCAAAAACAAACCAAAAAAAACTAGAAAGATATGGGTTAATTCACTTAACTGAAGAAGAGTTGGAGGTTTGGGCTTCAGAATGGGTAGGAACTAGAACAGCTCTAGAAATCTTGGTGGTAGGCTCTAATGAAGAATCTCTGGAGGGTCCTGCTCTTAGGATGATGGAATCCAGCTGTCTCTTTGCATCTCTCCTGGGATTCAAATCTAGGAAGAGTATATTTGATTGGCCCAGACTTCGACAGGGAAGGGTGAGCACCTTCACTGAAGGTTGTCAGACATAAATCCAATGAGAGGCAAGGGTTCCCCCAAAGCAAAATCAGAGTGCTCAAACTAGAATAGATATTGGCAGACAAAAATAATAGATGTCCATGGTGACTTCCACTGGGATTAGTGCACCATAGTAATTTGCTTCCAGATCTTTCCTTTCCTGCTCCATCTTCAGCCCAACCTCCAGCCTGGTCCACCCATGAAGAAGACCCAAACATCCATTATCTCAATTCCCCTTAGTTGATGGTATTGAAAACTTGCCTGTCGAGCCTTTGACAATCCTGTTGTGTTTTTTTAATAGCATACTTATGGTTAAAAAATTAATCAGAGTATACAGTTGATGATATTGTAATAGCATTGTATGGTGACAGATGGTAGCTATACTTGTGGTGAGCCTGTAGAGAAGTTGAATCGCTATGTTGTGCACCTGAAACTAATGTAAATGCATGACAATTATACTCAAGTAAAAAAATCTTTTAAGGATCTTTTTTTTCAAAGATTTATTTATTTATTTTGGAGAGAGAGTGCGCGCAGGGGAGAGGGAGAGAGAATCTTAAGCAGACTCCACACTGAGCGCAGAACCCCAGGCGGGGCTCTATCCAATGACCCTGAGACCATGACCTGAGCCAAAAGTCAGACGCTTAACTGAATGCACCACCCAGGTGCCCCTCAAATAAAAATTTTTAAAAAAATTAATTAGCGTACTACACACACTAAGATTACTTTCATTTTTAAAAATGATCCTCTTTAAGACTCAAAGAGTGATGGAAGAATATCAGCTCCTATGAAGGGCAAGAGGGATAAAGATATGCAGGCATAGGGGCTCTCAGACCACTCCTTCAAATCAAGTACTTGGCCTACAAATAGTTTTCATCCCAGTTCTTTCTTTCTTTAATATATATTTTTTTTATTTGAGAGAGAGAGAGAGCCCAAGCAGGGGAAGCAGCAGGCAGAGGGAGAGGGAGAAGCAGGCTCCCCGCTGAGCAGATCGCTGACGTGGGGCTCAATCCCAGGACCCTGAAATCATGACCTGAACCGAAGGCAGCCACTTAACCGACAGCCACCCAGGTGCCCCCCGGTTCTTACTTTCTTCATCTCCTCAGGGGAAGAAAAAAATCATATGCAACTACTTCTTAAGGATAATAGCTGCAAATATCAACTACAACGTTTGATACAGCATGTAGTTTATAAATAAAAGATTCTACACTTGTATGAAATACTGGTAATCCAACGGCGAGAATGATTGGTCAGCTTAGGTGTCCATCACCAGGAGGGAGAAGATTTAAAGAAAAAAATCCAAGTAGAAAGTAACATAGGAGAAATCAGAACAACTCTGCCAAGTCCCTGGTCTCTGCTTTATCAGGCAGAAACACTCTATAGATTCTTTGAGGTCTGGAGCCCTCAAAGTTGAGAAATGCCCAAAATAAATAGCTCCCTGAGCCAAAAGATCATTCTTACAGAGGCATCCACCCAGGTCTCTGCTGAAAGTCGGGGGGGCCATTCCACATAGAAAACGGTTCTCCACGCTATGACCACGGCGATGGCCAACAATTAACAACCAGTTCAGCTTCTGACCTCACTATCTCAGCCCGGGAATAGAGGAGCAGCAGGAAAGGCAAGGCTAGCAGAAGCCGATGATAAAAACTCACCAGACCATCAGATTTCCTTACACATTCCCTGTGCTTAATCTAAACCCAGCTGCTTAATCTCTGGCTGGGTGGCTGGTCTAGCTCTCCTCCCCACGATTGTTCCAGCTGTCAATTATGGCCAGTGAGTCACCACTGCAGAGAGATAAGCATCCTGCTACAGGGACAAACCCAAGTGTCATCCTGGGAATGCTTATCATTTTTTTCTCACACCACAAATGTTCCACTCAGCTTTTTCCATCTGGCATTTCAGCACCTGAAAAGTTTCAAACTTGGAGTATAATCCGCATCGAGCTTCTGAGAGCTTTGAATCTCTTTGGAGGCTTCTGATTTTTATAGTGCTACAGGGAAATCAGCCAAGAAGACCAGTGATCACTGCACTATAGTCAACAATGTCTGGTGTGGGTAAAGCCCTGTGTTGTGCTGGGGATGCACACAGTATGGTATCCAGCATTATATGTAGTAGGGAGAGATGAAGAACGTCAGTAAAACTACCCAGCAAATGAGTATTAAGGGAACAATAGATATCTCGTACGCTGTAGAAACTTTTAACAACAGACAAGCATCACTCAGAATGAGTTACTAAGGGAAAGAAGAGCAAACAAAAGAAGTAAGAACGTGACGTACCTTGAAACATACTTTGACATGGATGACCTAAAAATATATCACACTGAGTGGAAGAAGCCAGTCACAAAGAATCACATATTGTATAGTTTCATTTATATGAAATATTCAGAATAAGCAAATCCAGAGAAACAGAAACTAGTGGTTTCTGGGGCCTGAGGAGAGGGAGGAAATGGAGAGTGATTGCTAATGGTTACGGGTCTCTCTTAGGGGGAGAGGAAAGCATTCTAAAATTAGGTTGTAGTGATGGTTGTGAATATACTAAAAAAAAATCAACTTGTACACTTTATTTTATTTTTAAAAAGATTTATTTGAGAAAGAGAGAGCACAAGCAGGGGGAGGGGCAGAGGGAGAGAATCTCAAGCAGACTCCCTGAGTGCAGAACCAGACGCAAGGCTCAACCTCAGGACCCTGAGATCATGACCTGAGCCGAAATCAAGAGTCAGGTGCTCAACCGATTGAGCCACTCAGGGGCCCCAAATTATGCACTTTAAATGGGTGAATTATATGATATGTGAAATACATATCAACAAAGCTGTCTAAAAGTATATTCTGGGAGGTTCTTTAACAGTAAATAAACATTTGCTAATTCCAGTTGTTTTCATACTATTTGTTTCATTGTTCTAAAACTCAAATTAATTTTTGGAAAAATAGGAAAATCCAATTAATCACAATTTTATTTTATATTCTCTATATCCAGAGTGAGGAAAGGTGTTGAGGGCTGCCCACTGTCTTTGGGCATCCCGCAACTTAGCTGTCAGGGCTATAAGCTGCCCCTTCTAGCCCACGATACTCGTTTTCTTCATTTTCTCACTAACTTATCCAAGAAATTGAGTGCCTGTAATGCACTAGGTCCTGAGGAGATAGTGCTGAATGAGAGACAAAGTCCCTGGCCATGCAAAACTTTAATCTCAGTAATAGATAGGTGAAGAGAGGCAAAAAAACATGTCAGACAATCCCTTGGCAATTGAGGTGTGGCCAGCCATGTAGAGAGCACGTCAGGAAAGATTTTAGCATGAAAATATTCGGTAAGCCCATGAGCTGGATTTTGGTCATCCACTGTTGTCTTCTGCTACAGACTGAATGTTTATGGTCCCCCACCCTCGCCAAATCCATGTTGAAACCCTGATTCTCCACAGCATTTGGAGATGGGGCCTTTGGGGAGTAACTAGGTCTTGAGGATGGAGCCCTCATGAATGGGAATCACGTCTTTGTAAGAAGAGACGCAAGAGAGAGCTTGCTTTCTCTCTCTCTCTCTCTCTCTCTCTCTCTGCTCTTGGCCATGCGAGAGCACAGAAGAAGACGGCCGTCTGCAAGCCAGAAGACAGTCCTCAGCAGAGCCTGCCCATGCTGGCCCCCTGATTTCAGACTTCCAAGTTCCAGAACTGTGAGAAATACGTTTCTGTTGTTTAAGCCACTCAGTCTATGGTAATTTGTTAGAGCAGCCTGAGAAGACTAAGATAATCCTCCCTGTGCAATATGGAGCTCAAGCATTCCAGACACTGAGCAGAGTTGCTAGAAGAAAACTATATGGGTGCCAGCGCAAATGCCCAGGTGAAGGGTGCAGGAGTCAACAAAGGGCAGTTATTGGGTCCGTGAGCCTCCTTGAAAAGGGGAACCAGGGTTTTCAAACTGGGTGAAAATGCATCAAGGGAATGAGAGACAGGAAAGCCAAGATAGTTGCCTCACTTTTCCCATCCATAAAATGGGTTTAAGAAAATGAATGAGCGCGTATGTGTCTCCACCACCTTTAAGTAGTCCTGTTGGACCCATGACAGTCCTACCCATGGAATCACTTTCCTCATCAATAAAATAGGTATAATAATAACCCCTTGGGAACACCTTGTTGGGAAGAGTAAATTAAATCAAGCACATGTAGGTACGTACCAGAATTACATGCAAAAAAAATGTTTAAAAAATTCAATACATTTTAGGTTTTTTATTTAAAAATATTCTATTATGTATTCTATATTCATTATAAGTTATTATTCAATTACATAATAATGAAGCCAATAGCTTTAACCTTTTTCCCCCAAAAAATGTACAAAGAGACTGCCATTTTTTTTACTTTCATTCCCCATCTCCTGGTAAATATGACATCCAATTACTTTTCAAAGTATTGCTTATCATCTCTGTATACTTACTGATATGTGAGTATGCTGTCAAAATAGTATGATAGACTATTATAGAAGCTACTATATAATAGCATGATCAACTACTTACTATGTAGAAGAAACTAAATAAAGCAAAGACTCTGACCTATCCTGTTAGCACCTCACAGCCCTGAGAGAACAATGAAGACCATGGGGGGACTCAGGGGTCATTTACTGACCACAGGCATCGTTCTAGGCTGAGGATAAATCCTATCCATTCAAAGGGTAGAGAAGGATGTTCTTTTAGAACGTTTAGAACATGAAAGAATATTAGAAAATGTTATTTTAGATAGGTGGTCAGGGAAAGGTCTGAGATGGCAATATTTGAGTTGTGATCTGAATGCTAAGAGGTATTTTGGTTTCAGGGGAAAGCCTTTCAGGCATGGGGAATGTAAAGACCTAAGGCTAACATGAACTTGGGTGGTGGGAGACAGCTGAAATGCCCACATGGCTGGAGCAGGGTGTGGTAACAGAAGAGATCAGAAAAGCAGCCAGAGGTCAGAATTTAAATGCCAAGGGTCAGTTCACTGCAGAAACGCTGACTTTAAGTGTTGAGTTGTAGATAGGTTGGTAGAGTAATGGTGGGAACATGAAGAATCTCTATAATAATAATAATAATAATAATAATAATAATAATAATAACAATAATAAAAAAATGGCCTGGGGAAAGTGAGAAGGGGCAAAGAGAGGTCGGACTGCAGGGGTAAGACATGGGAAAGAGTGGTCTTAGAGGATAATCTCACGGCCCGATTTTCTATCTCGCCAGAGGGCTCTAACTCCACATTGTTGATCATTTAGCCTGGATCTTGAAATGTGTACATGTATTTCTCTTTAACTATGAAGTCCCTTGAATTCGAAGGGAACCTTAAGCTACATAAATATACTTTTCTCTTAACTTGATAGAATCTTGGAATCTTTCATATTCTTTTGATGATACATCTCTTACCAATATTTAAAATGATATCTCACTGAATTTTGGACACTTCAGTTGGCTTTGCCTGACTCTGAAAACTTGCGAGGCCATTTTACCAAAAAGTAAAAAAAGCAAAGAAGTCAAGGGTGTGCACAAGTTGAGAGGCACATAGAGTGGTTGAGAGCACAGACTCTACAAACTGGCTGCCTGGATCTGGATCCAGCTTTGCCTTTCACTAGTTGTATGACCTTGGGCAAGTTGTTGAATACCTCCTTGCCTCACTTTTCCCATCCATAAAATGGGTTTAAGAAAATGAATGAGCGCGTATGTGTCTCCACCACCTTTAAGTACTCCTCCAAGTCTTTTGCCCCCATTTCCCCCACACCCCCGTCTTGCTCCACCTACCTCTCTAGTGAACAGTTCCCTTCAGGCTTGACCAGCTGCACCAAGGAGCAACTGGACAGCTCTTCGCTTGGGCACTCCTTATACACCTACTGCTTCCTGTCACACAGATTCTCTGATGTCCAGTGTAGGACACCCACGGGAACACACTCTGAACTCATATGTGTACAATCTCGAAGTGCAGGGGACTTAAAGTTGTAAGCCCATCCTTGATCTGTGAGGAATAGAAATCTCTGCCCCTTTTTCCTGGGCAGATAGTTCTGAGAAGCATTTTATAAGGTTTCCTGCCAACGGTCAGTTGTCTACTCAATAAGGCATCCTTGTCATGACTTTCCCTCCTTCTGCATTTCATTGGCCTTTGTTCCGCACTCCTATTCCCTGGAATCATTTCCCAAATAAACCACCTATATGTAAGTCTTTGGCTCAGGCTCCGCTCTGGGGGAACCCAAGTGAAGACAACATGGAGAGTGCTTGGTGCTGTGCTTGGCACATGGGAAACCCGACATAAGAGCTAGCTATTATTATTTTACAAAGGAGTAACTATGGTAACGGGCCATGAAACTTAAGCTGGATTAGGTGGGAAGTGAAGAAATGATAAAGATGCTAGAAAGTGAAAACATTGTCGGGCCAGTGGATTGGAGGTTGCATAAGGTGCTGGGCTGGGGCATGAATAGGGGTAATAGAGCAAGTGAGCTGAAAGGAAGTGGTCAGACAGTGAGACTCTTGAAATGGAAATTTCATGGTAGTACAGTTATTGACAGTAACATAATCTAGAATATGACCATGGAAATGGGTGGCTGAGGTGAGACAGAAGAAAAGACCAGCAGAGTCAAGGAGGTCAGTGGCTGAAAGGCCATGGTATTTTACCTACATATGAATGAGTCAGCTATTAGTGCAACTGCATTATATAATAAACCATCTCAAAACTCGATGACGTGCACCACTACTGAACACTTAGCATCATGTTCACAGGGCTGCAAAACAGTTGGCTAATGTGGGCTGGGCCTGGCTGAGTAGTGTGTTGGGTTTGGTTCAGGTCTGCTGCAGATGTATTTGTTCTGTGGCTGAGGCGGAAGGGGTGCTGGCAACCTGGGGCGTGTTCATCCCATGCAGCCCCCATGGTGAGAGCTAAGCCAAAGCCTACAGGTATATTCACAATGTCCTCTAACATTACACTGGCCGAGACAAGTCACATGGTGCCAAAAAACCCAGCACCAATAGTTCAGGGAAAAAAGTGGATATTTGCTGGACGACGGATGGTGCTGTCACCAAGGATGATGAATGAGTCATGTGAGGAGGAGGAGAGTAAGCCAGGGCTGAGGTCATCCAAGCACGCACTGAATAAGAGGACTTGTAGGGACAATTAAGCACACTTTCCCTTCCCACACAGCCCATTCAAACACATTTTGTGGACCTGGATTTTTCCCTACCTCTTTATGAAATCTTAGGCACATATCTTTCAGTTATCATTAGATAATAAAGTCCTCTATTTGCTTTAACTGCAAAGTCTGATTTTCAATCATTAATAGGTCCAGTTCCCTGTAATAACCAACACTTCAGATTTCATTCAAAATTCAAGTTTCTCTCCTTCCTGATTTAGACCTGCTGAAGGTGGGAAGGCTGTGGTGAGAAGAGGGGGTGGGGTTGGCTCCCTCAGTTCTCTGCCTCTCTTCCTTCTCACGTGGATGCTCTTGGCTGGTCCAGGATTGACGTGGTGGCTGGGGGTGAATACAGGGATGTGCAGGTAAGCAAAGCCTCATTTGACAGATGCTGGTGAGACCAGCATTGGCTTCCTCTGACAGTGTGGGTGTTTAGAGCTGACTGGTATTGACAGATGTTCAAAGTTGCCTCTTTCGGGGACACGCTAGTGGTTTCTTCAGAGACATCCCCTCCTCCTCTTATTTCCTGGGATTTCTCACTTTCTGTTCCTTTGGAAGGCTATTTCTTCTTTCAGCACTTGCTTACAAGACCCTTTGAGCCTCTAGTTTTATGCCACACAGATTCTCTGTTGGGGTCCCATTGCCTTGCACATTTATGCTTCTTGGTCACAGGTCCAGCAACAACTCAGTGCCCCCAGGGACTCCAGGGCACACAGGTCCAGCTCTCTGAGTGATTTCCTTGAAGCTTTTCTCACCAGGTTTAAAGAGAAGGGCCTCATGCCCACCCCTCCTCCATGGGGAAGATTCAGACTTTATAGCACACTAACAGTTCTCTCCAAAGAAATTCTACCAATAATCTCCCACTCGCTTTTTGGAGCTGGATGGTCATCTGACAGTTGCAAACCCTGTTCTCAGTCCTCCTTCATATATCCTCCTTGGGTGACCTAGTACCCTACTCTGTTTGGGGAGCAATCGCACCTACTGTCTTGGAGCCACAGTATAAACCGAGGCAAAAGAGACTCATTTTAATGTCTTGCTTCTCGTGAATACAGGAGAGTAACTTACAAGTCACCAATGGAGTGCAGAGTGGCAGCATGGGTAGAGGTAAGATTTTCACTCTGCAAAAGCAATTCTCCAGAAGAGAACTGATTCTCCCCTTTGGAATCCTTTTCCCAGATTCCTGGTCATTGGATTCCTGCAGGAGGAGTGAGAACAGAGCTACATGAAGTTACAACTTACCTGCCCATATTAGATAATGTAGAAGGCCATATTATTGTTTGCTAGTAGAAGATTTGTTAAGATCTGAGTTGTGGGGGCTCAGAATAAGAACCATGATGAAAGCTGAGTCCTGAGTTGGGAAAGACAAGCACTCTGTTGGCTGCCATGAAGAGAAAACTTACAGTCTGCAGAGTTTACATATAGGATACTGGAAAATTGATCCCACATGAAGCAAAAATTCAGGGCCAGCACCTGGGAAAACTATAAAGGAAGTCAGTTCTAAGAGTGCACCCATCAGCCTTTCTGAGGTCAACCCTCATCCCCGTGCACTCAGGAAACTCTTCCATTTAGGAAAGTATGTTCCAAGAAGACAGGTGATAGCCCTAAATGTTCCACTCCATCGAAGGCACTCCATTGACAAAGAAAGTGTCCCAGAACCAAAGCAGTCCCAGGCTTCGATGGAATTTAAGTGAAGTCAAGACATGGTCACATTTACATTTTCAAATGATTATTCTGGTTCCAGTGTGGTAGAATTGGGGAATTATCAAGAGATAGAGAAAGGGACTTCATAATTCTGACCCCTGTAGAGTCAGTTTTATATGTTTTGGGAGCAAAATATAAATATCATTATGTAATGATCAAAATGTAAATATCATTATGTTTACAAAGTAGCTATAAAACAAGACAAAGCCATGGGATACTTGAATTTTAAATCATTCAGATGACATTTACAAAAGCAGATATGATATCCGGTTTGTCTTTATATCTTCAGTACCTAGTACAGTGCCTGACCCACAGTAGCTACTGAAGGATGTTTGTGAAACTGAATTGAATTGAACACATGGAGTGATCAGTATGCCACAAAAAAGTGAAATCTCAAGGTGGGATTTCTTAAAATGTTGTTTTGATGAATTGCTGTGACAGTGAGAGCTATTGTTTATACAGTTCCCCCTATGCCTTTGCTGCCAGGGAGCTTAGTGTCAACTAATTATTTTAGCCCTCAAGTTCAGTACATTTGCTTCCTTCTCTCTTTGAAGGGTCTCAGTAGTTCTTTCTATCTTATTAACTTTATAATGTTGCTTTATATAATCTTAGAAAGAAGGCAGGACACAAATTAAGTCATATGCCTGTGTTCTTTGCTCTAGAATGAGGGTGAACATCAAAGTCTGATTGGTGGTCAATTCCTGGAATTGAGGTGGCCACTTTAAGACAAAGGCAGGGCAACAGCAAACAAAGGTGGTTTTATTTCTGGGAGACCTGTCTGGTGCTCTGCTGGAAATCTGTCCCTTCTGACCTCAACTCTGGGGCATCCTGAGAGATAATAAATGCTTTTCCTCTTAGAGAAACTCAAAGGCAGAAGAACCACAGGAAGACAACTAGAACACGGGCTAACTAAGGCACAGCAGCCAGTGTGAATGCTGGCTGCCCTAGGATAGAAGAGAGGTGGGGGGAGGGAAGCAAGGGGACAGATAACAAGAGGAGTAGCCCCAGAGTGGCATTAGCCTTTGAAGGGATGGGAGGGGACAAAACAGAAAAGAAGGGAGAAGGAGAGGTGGGGGAGGGGTATGTGTGAATGACCATTATCCAGTACTGTTACTTCCTGGAATAGATGCCTCCTTTGTGCTAGGAACTAAGGTTCTGATGATAAACAAGAGAGAAAAAATTCCTGCTCTCATGCAGCTTACATTCTAGCTGGGGGAGCGGGGAGAAGCTTTTAACAAGTTGTTACAGATTAGAGACCTAATCTAACTCCTGTGAGTTGAAAGAGAGATGAATAGGTAAGAGCAAAGGCTGAAGAGGAACTGGGTGGAGGTAGAGTGGGAGAACATGCTCCACAGAGGACAGCAGGTACTCGGCAGTGAGAGAGGACCAGCGGGGGCCGTGGAGGAGGCAGGAACTGCCCAGGGCCTAGAGGTCAGGGTGAGGATGTCTAACCGTACACTAAAACCAACTTGCATTCCCACCAACAGTGTAAGAGGGTTCCCCTTTCTCCACAACCTCTCCAACATTTGTTGTTTCTTTCCCTGTCCATTTTTTCCATTCTAACTGGTGAAAGGTGGTATCTCAGTGTGGTTTTGATTTGAATTTCCCTGATGGCCAATGATGATGAACATTTTGTCATGTGTCTGTTAGCCATTTGTATGTCTTCTTCAGAGAAGTGTCTTTTCATATCTTCTGCCCACTTTTTGACTTGATTTTGTTTTTTGGGTGTTGAGTTTGAGAAGTTCTTTATGGATCTTGGATACCAGTCCTTTATCTGTAGTGTCATTTGCAAATATCTTCTCCCATTCTGTGGGTTGCCTCTTTGTTTTGTTGACTGTTTGCTGTGCAGAAGCTTTTTATCTTGATGAAGTCCCAAAAGTTTATTTTTGCTTTTGTTTCACTAGCCTTTGGAGATGCATCTTGAAAGAAGTTGCTGTGGCCAATATCGAAGAGGTTACTTTCTATGTTTTCCCCTAGGATTTTGATGGATTCCTGTCTCACATTGAGGCCTTTCATCCATTTTGAGTTTATCTTTGTGTATGGTGTTAGAGAATGGTCAAGTTTCATTCTTCTGTGTATAGGTGTCCAATTTTCACAGCACCCCTTATTGAAGAGAGACTGTCTTTTTTCCATTGCATATTTTTTCCTGCTTTGTCAAAGATTATTTGACCATAGAGTTGAGGGTCCATATCTGGGCTCTCTATTCTGTTCCATTGGTCTATGTGTCTGTTTTTGTGCCAGTACCATGCTGTCTTGGTGATCACTGCTTTGTAATATAGACTGGAGGAGATTATGCTGAGTGAAATAAGTCAAGCAGAGAAAGTCAATTATCATATGGTTTCACTTATTTGCAGAACATAAGGAACAGCATGGAGGACACTAGGAGAAAGAAGGGAAAACTGAAGGGGGGGGAATCTGAGGGGGAGACGAACCATGAGAGATGATGGACTCTGAGAAACAAACTGAGGGTTCTAGAGGGGAGGGGGGAGGGGGGGATGGGTTAGCCCAGTGATGGGTATTAAGGAGGGCACGTTCTGCCTGGAGCACTGGGTGTTATATGAAAACAATGAGTCGTGGATCACCACATCAAAAACTAATGATGTAGTGTATGGTGACTAACATAACATAATAAAATAAAATTTAAAAAAATTAAAAAATAAAAATAAAAATAAAGCAATGGGAGGTCATCAAGTGGTTTGAGCAAAGTAGTGACCTGGTCAAATTTCCGACGTCAAAAGCTCACTCCGGCCCTGATGTGGAGGATGAACTGAAGTGGGTGGGCGTGGAGGCAGGGAGATGGGAACTTACCACGCTTATCAAGCTTAGTGGATCGGAGGAGGGTGGTGGCCATGGGGAAGGGAGTAGTCAGACTCAAGGTAGGCTGGATAAGGAAAGGCTACTGGTTGCCTGTGGGGGGCTGGTGTAGGAGAGGGATGAGGCCAGAATGAGTCTCTGGGCGAAGGGTGAGGTCATTCTCTTAGAAAGGGAAATCTGGAAGAGAAAGGTTAGAGTGAAGAGACAGGGATGGGTCATGAGTTCCGTTTCATATAAGCTGAGTTTGAGGATCCAGTGAAACAGTCAGGTGGACACAGAACATAAATTGGGTGTATGGGGGTGCTTGGCTCAGTCAGCTAAGTGATTTCAGCTCAAGTCATGATCTCAGGGTTGTGAGATCAAGCCCTGCGTTGGGATTCTCTCTCTCCCTCTCCGTCTGCCCCACCCTCATCCTCCACTCTTGCTCTCTCTCTCTCTCTCTCTCAAAAAAAAAAAAAAAAAAAATGGATGTATGAGTTCGATCTCAAAGGAGATTCTGGGCTTGAGACACAGTAGTTTGGGGAGTTGTTGGACCATAAAAAATAAATGAAAAGAATTAGGATTGATTAAATTCACTTAGGGAGTGTCCTTGAAAAGGATCTAGAACAAAACCCTGAGAGTCTCTGACTTTAGTGGTCAGGGAAAGGTGGTAAAGGATACTGAAAAGTAGTTGCCAGAAAGTTCTCAGTTGGTGTTTGGTCGGGAAAACAGGCATGACTTTAGATAAGTAGGAAGGTATCGATACAGGAAGTTAGGTGCTCAAAACCTCTCAGAACTTAGAGAAAGCAGGAAACGCTGTTCTCAGGTTTACTGCTGTCAGAAAATTAGGAAGTTGCAAGAAATAGCAAAAATTCTTGAGGTGATGCCATCTACCTGCTGCACGGAGATGCTGATTTGCAAGAGAATGTCGGAAGCCTCTGCAAAACTCCAAGGTGCCTTCCATTGGTGGAGGAAAAATGACTTCTGTTTCTCCCTGCCTTCCAAATCTCATGCAAACGGCTCTCTTTGGTGGGACCTACGGCAGAACCCTGTTGGCAAGGAATGCTGGAAATTGAGTTGCCCAGACTTAGAATCCCTTGTAATACAGGGAGAGCATAAAATGGAGTGGGGTTGGTTGCTGAATGCCAAAAATCAAAACAAGGGCAACAACAGCAGCAGGGGCACCAACAAAAATAACAGTAATAGTAACAGTATCCAGCCTAGGTAGGAAAGTATAGTGTCTCCAAAGCTCAGGAAAGAGTGTTTCAAAGGGTGGACTTTGCTCCTCTGGCCTTTCTAAATGTTTCCTAAGTATCCTGCCTTAAACTCCTTAGTCTTTGAAATACCCAGGGTGATTTCTATTTTCCTGACAAAAACTCCCTCTCTGACAACTGCATCTCCTTTACTGTCCACCCTTCTTTCCACACAACATGGTCATTCCTGTTTGCAGAAGAAGAAAGGAAGGAGGGGAGCAATGAAATAATTTGCCTAGGATTAGAAAGCTCGTCCTAGCAAAATTAACCATTTTAATCCACACTAATCTCCATCTAAATACCAAGCTTTTTCTATCACAGGAATCTTTTGTATACAGAGTGTGGAAAACAAAGACTATGAGAGAGAGAAAGAGGTGGGTGAAGAGGGAAGGAGGGAAGGGAGAAAGGGAGGAGGGGGTAGGGGGAGATAAGGAGGGCAGAGGAGGGAGGGGTATAAAAGAAAAGCAAAACACACAACTGCATCAGGAAATGAGAAAGTAAGGAAGAAGGAAAGATAGCAGTCCTTCCTGTTCTCACTCCATCCCAAAGTTGCTTCTTGTTTTCATTCTCCTTCATCAGCACCAGGATCACCCTGCATTCCCATTCCAAGCTCTCCCCTCCACCCCCAACCCCCACCCCCACCCCCGAAACTCCACCCTCCTTTCCCTATTGCCCTCACTTCAGTTCAGGTCTTCATTTCTTGTCTGAATGACTGCCACTTCTTGCCTTTCCAGCCTTGCCCCTAATTCATCCTTCACACCGCTGCCAGAGTGATCTCCCAAAGCAGAAAATTGACCTCATCTATTATCGTCCAAAAGGGCCTCATCATCTTTTGTAAGAAGTTAAAATTTTTGGCATGGCCTGGTCTTGTCCCGGCTGGCCTCTACATCTTCATGGCATCCATTCCCTTGCCCGTGTCCCATGGGCCACCTACACCAGTTTACTCACTGTTCATTCCCAAGTCATGATTCCTTTGACTCCAAACATCTGCTGAGGCTGTTCTCTCTGCCTGGAATGTCCTTCCCTTCCCTTGCCAGTCTGACTCTCTCCTGCTTCCTTCAGTGCTTTGCTCGGGAAGCTTTTGCTGACTTCTGGAGCTGTGCTAAGTGTCTCTCTTCTCTCCACTGGCGCCTTTTCCTAACCTCCACTGGAGCACTCACCACACTCCGTGGTAACTGCCGGGTAGTTTTCCTGTTTTTCCACCAAACTGTGAGCTCTTTAAGGCAAGGAATCCTCTGTTTCCAACAGTAGGTATTTTCTATCTCTTTGATATTTCAATAGTGGCTGACTGGGTGGATGAATGAGTGAAGCTGTCTATAAGGACTATGCAAGATGTAGAGAGTCTCTGTTACCACAGTAACCCATTGAGGTGAATAAAATTGTCTTCATATGGATGATGGTCAATTCAGTGAATGAAATCAATGAGGATAACATGGCATATAAAAAGAAGTTGACCAAAGGCTAAGAGGCCCAAGAATTGGACTGAAACACAGACTTATTACTCTTGGCCATCAATCAGCTGCCAGCTCCCAAGTAAGGAGGAATTGGTGAAAGCTCAGCTTACATTCTTGCACTCTGTTCATGGTAACATAAGAATATAATGAGCTACATATGTTTGTTTTGATTGTTCAGTAAATCTGTTTATGATTTTGTCCATGTTGTATAAATTGAATTATTGTGAAGTAATCCAATTTGTCAAAATTCTAAAGTTTAAATCCCTAACTAGGTATCGAAATTAGAAACCACTGACTCCAGATGCATCCTATCAACCATCTAGTGGGAACATCATAGGCAAGAATAGACTGTTCTAAAGGCAGCCCTTTGTCTCACTACCTAGTGGTTAGAGAAGCAGGTAGGGAGGAGGTAACATTTGTATCTGAATAATAATAGCAGCATTTATTGAGAACTTTCTAGATGCCAGTGGGCTAAATCCTTTCTATTCATTATCTCACTAAAGCTTCATACCGATTTTATGGGATTTGTGTTACTATGCCACTTTACTGAGGAGGGTAAGAGAAGCTTTGAGGGGTTAAGCACATTTCCTAAAGTTGGGGAGACGTAAGTGGCAGAGCTATGATTCCAGTCTTTCTGACTCCTAGGGCTGTGCTTTCCACCACCGAGAGGCTGCACTTGGCTGCCTGTCTGAAATGACTCAGTGAGGGGTCTCGATAATGGGCAGCAGAGCTGTTTGGCTAAGAGAAAAAGAAAGCATGATACCATGACTTACCAAAGTGTCGTTGACTACTACCACAGTAGAGTCACCTAATGAGAACAGGATTCTGTTTGGCCTGGCAAACTGAAATTCATTGTTTACCATTCAGTTCAAATGCACCCCCTCCACCGTGGGTGGGGCCTTCCTCAGTCCTCTCACCTAAAGCCGACTGCTCCCTCCTCCGTCCATACTTCTACATAGCTCTAGAAGGAGGTGTTTTGTTTTGTTTTGTTTTGTTAATCTTCTATTGTTAATGGTCTGTGTGCCTGCTCCTTCATGAAACTGTAAGCTTCTGGAAGAATGGAATGATGCCTCATTCACCTCCCATCCCCAGCTTCTGTCATGGTGCCCAGTACATGCAAAACAAGCAAATGTTTGTAGAATGATTAAATGAGTGAGTTATATAAACAATGAAGGCTGTAGCATCATCTGAGATAAAGGGAAAAAAACGAGAATGAGCATCTGCCAAGTTGTGCACACAGGATGTGACCTAGACTTCCTCTGCTTGAGAAATAATGCTCATATTTTGAGTCGTTGCAGGAACGAAGGAAAGAGAATGGAAGAGACATCATCGGAAGGCAGAAGCAGGAGTTTTCCTGTTCCTGGGGCTCTCAGTCGGGGGGCTGGTCGCCTGGCTGGGATTAGATTAGCAACTTCCACCTCTGGGACACTGTTGCTACACGGAGGGGCTTGTAGTCACCTTCTAGTTACAAAACACAACAGAGAGATTCTGATAACAGGCCTCTAAGCAAAACAACACACACATACTAACTCATAAAATCCAAAACAAACTTAGCACAACTCGAATTGCAAGCTAATTCATTATTTCCATGTTGGCTTGCTCTGTCTGTAAATACCTCTTAGGCAGATGACGTAGCAGGCTTGGAGTCGACTATCTTTTCAAAACCACACATCACGCCAATCTGGAAAGCCTGCAGTCACCCAAAATGACAAAAACTCTTAAATTAGTCAAGACCTAATTTTAAAAGACAAGGAGAGGCCTTCTGGACCCCATGCCTCATGGGTGTGTACTAGAAAAGCCCTTCTGTCACAGGACTTGGCACAGAGACTTGCACTTAAACTGTTTAATGTTACAACTACAGTTTTCAGCCCCATAGACTAAACTCTGGAGAGGAAAATGAATGCTCAGTACCTGCTGTCAGCTCTGGCACTCGGAGCTGGAAATGAGCCTCCTTCCCACAAGAAGTGGAAATAAAAACAAACCATTCAGACAGTTGTGGCCCTTATGTGGACTTAGGAGCATAATCTCCCTCTCTCTCTCTCTCTCTCTCTCTCTCTCTCTCCCTCACACACACACACACACTCCACGTCATGATCCCTAAGTGGAAAAGGTTCTTATTAAGGAAAAGTAGTCTTGAACATCTGATCAAAGCAGAGAAGGAGGCCATCCCAGTGTCTAGGACTTTGCCATACCCAGCATCATGTTTATTTCATGTGCTTTTCCCAGCACTCATTTGAATCCAGCAAGAAGTACAAATGTACACAATGCCGTGACAGCACTCTTTGTGAAGCCCTTTCCTTCCCGTTGAAGAGGAAATAGGGCCAAATTTTTCTCAAATAAGTGAAATCATCTAGTTATTACTGCATGAAACTGTTCAGTCTTTTAAGGTCTTTGCTGTGCGGATCAATAAAAAAAATATAATTTTCTCTGTAAAGGCTAGTGCCTGGCACAGAGCAAACATTCCATAAATGTTCATGAATGACTGAATAAACAAACAGATGAGAGGGAATAGTTAACTATAAAGATAAAGATGACAGATTTCATTAAAATGCAGTAATGTTATTATGGTCTTTTATCGGCTGGAACACAGACAAGGGAGCCACCTAAACAGGATCATAATTATAGACCTGCCACAAATTTTCAAGGTTTTATGGAAAATGTTATTTGGCTCTACCAAGACTTTCTCTAATGTGGGCAAAGTATTTATCTATCTTTTCCTCACAAGGATGTCATAATTCATCATGTCAGTTGGTGTGTTTTTTATTTCAGCCTGTAGCTTAAAACTGCCACAAGCTAAAAATTCAGCTTGCAGGTAACAGCAATCCTAGTGGGGCCCTTTATATACTGGACACCAGTTCAAAAAGCCCACTGTGGACTCTGTCTCCATAGGTCTCCAGGACCTCCTGGGACTCAATAAGAAAATCCAGCTCTGTTCAGAGCCCCAGGACTCTCCCTGAAAGTCCAACGAGTCTCAGAAATGACCTGTCCTTGGGCCAGGAAGGCCAATCCTTCATAATGTACCATTGCAAGAGCAATTCTAAGGAACTCTAGATGAGAGCTTTGCCACATTTAATGAGCATCGTCTGGGATTATCAGGGAATCTAGTTACAATGCAGATTCAGATTTCAGAGGTCTAGGATAGGGCCTGAAATTTCCCTTTCCTAATAAACTCCCAGGCGATGGTGATGCCACTGGTCCACGGATGGGCCACCCCAAGGTAACGAGAGTCAGGAGTTTCTCGCAGCCACAAGAGTGCCTCCTAACTGTGCCCCAAGATAGCAGTCACAGAGGTGGTGTGTGGGCTAGGTCAGAGAGAGTACTGGCCACAGCTTCCTGCTTCAGTACCAGCCCTTTGCAGCGCCGTCTCCGGAGTCAAACAGACGTGAACTGAAATCCTGATGTTGCCACACTCAGGAGCTTTGTGACTTTGGGCTAATCGTCCTTTGGGGTTTCAGTCTCTCCATCTGTGAAATGGGGATGATAATACTTACTTCCGAGAACTGCTGTGAAAACTTGTAGTCGAACAGACTTAAATGTGAAATCCACCTCTCCCCCGCACACCTGCTGATGGCGAGATTTTAGGGAAATCACCCAACCTCACCAAACCTCAGTTTTCTCATTTGAGAAAAGAAAGATATTAATGCCTAACTTGTGAGGTTGTTTTGAAGATTCCGTGAAATAAGGCAGTATCTCTGACATGGGCCCCATTCCTCGAGTTCACATTTATTTTTTAAAGTTATTGAATATAGAAGTCCAGAAGAAATAAGTCATAAAGCTAAACTATTCAGAGAAAGTTTTTGGAGAAAGCAGAATTTTATGAGTCTTAAAAGAATATAAGGACCGGATGCCTGGGTGGCTCAGTCCATTAAGTGGTTGCCTTTGGCCCAGGTCATGATCCCAGGGTCCTCGGATCGAGTCCCCCATCGGGCTCCTTGCTCAGCAGGGAGCCTGCTTCTCCCTCTCTCTCCCTCTTCTTATGCTCTCTCTGTCAAATAAATAAAATCTTCAAAAAAAAAAAGAATACAAGGACCTACAGAGTGGGCGAGAACATTGCCATTTTATAAGCAAGTCAGAGCACAGAATGTAATTCTCACCTTCTTCACCTGACTAATTCTTACTCTCCCCTTAGGCCTCAGTTTAGATACCACAATCTCAGGGAAAGCTTTCCTCCACAGGCCAAGCTAGCCCCTCTACTGTACATTATTACAATATCCGGTCCCTGCCGCCATAATTAGGTAATCGGCCTCCCACACTAGTCACTAAGGTCCATACTGTTGGGACTGTGTCTGCTTTGCTCACAGTTGTATCCCTCAACCTAATACAGTGTCCAAGTATATACTGGCCATTCTGTTCATATTGTTTGCATAATTTCATGAAATTCGATTCAGGACTCAAATGGTCAGGTTTCAAAATGTATTTGAAATGAGATGTAATTTCCTTCTAAAAATCCTACACGAGATGTCAGAATTCCCACTCAACAACAGGAATTACAGAGGGCCAAGAGCTCTTTAGAGCTCGCAGGAAATAGAAGACCCCGGGCATGAGGCAGTCACAGGCTCATCTCAGGCTAGTGGCATGATTACTGCATCAACCTCAGCGGGATGAGCATTATTACTGAGGTGTATAGGCGGGATTACTGGAGCACAGATAAAGCAGCAATTTCTTTGTCAGGGAAGGAGTGGGAAGGAAAGCAGGCAGAGCTGCAGAGAAGAGGAAGGTGAGCTGATCGTGAAGAATGAGCAGGAATTAGCTTAGTGAACATCTAACTGGAAGAACACCGATTTCATACTCAGCAGGATGCATCAGGAGCACAAATTCTGAAGCGCAACCCTGCCACTTGTTATTTGCGGAATCAGACAAGTTCCTTACCCTCTTTGGGCCTCAGTTTCCTCGTCTGAAAAGGGGATTAATAATAGAATGCACTTCACTGGATCTTCATGTGGGTTCAATAAATTAATATATGTCAAGTGCTTAGGGCAGTGCCTGGCTCTCAGGGAGGGTCATAGGAAAGTGTGTTGCTGCTGCCGCCATTGTTGTTATGGTTCTATGTAATTGTAGCCAAATATTATTTTCCCATGCGAATCAAAGTTTGGCTTTATACCTGTAATGGGTTCAAGTCCACTGTGTGTCTGGGCACAGCAATTGAAAACAACCCCATCCAAAGAGAGGGGAGGACACACAAAGGCCATCAGAGGCAGGTAGATGAGGTATGAGTGGAATGCAGTAATCCAGATGGACAGGGGTGTCTTCTCACACACTGCAAATGGAGCAATCGCCTGTGCCAGGGCATCAGGGTGTTACACTGGAGAGAGCTGGGTTAGTGCCACTTAGGAGAAGAGAGGCCCGAGACCTGTCCTGTGTATTTAAGTGCAAGTGCCAATCAAGTGAGGAGTCTTGCTAAGAATGGCTTCTTCTAATGGCTATTTTTTCCCTCACAATCTTGAAGGCAGGAAGATGGCTTAACACATCAAAGAAGCATCATTCATTCTGTATGCGTTGCTCTGAAGTAATCTTCTCTATCAATATTTCATGACACAGACTCCCCAGAATGAGCAAGCAGACTGAAGGTCAAGAGAGGGTTATTTGCCGCAGACACTGGAAGGCTCGACTAAAACCCACTGATGTCACATTCAGGGGCTGTCTACAATTGAGACAAAGGATACTACATCCCAGAGCAGAGGTTGAAGCAAAGAATTCTAGAGACATCTATTTTAGAAACAAACAAAAAGCCCTGCCGTGTCTTACACTTATTACATGATCCAGTTCCCCACTCCAAATGGTGGTGTTCCTCTTATTACTCAGCTCTTGGTTTTTCTTATCTCTGCTCAATTAATTGTCAGATGATTCTTAGTCATAATATGATTCTGTCACACGATAAGATGGTCTGTGATTGCTGCACACTTCCTCCTCCAGGCCCAAAATTTCACCAATGCGACAAAATAATTTTGGTGAAAATCTCAGCATTTATGACAACTTCAATCTCAGCTGCAGTTCTGTTCTCTGAGTCTTTTCTGGAATAAAAACAGGAGAACGTCCACTAGATAAACTGAAGGATGGTCAGTTATCCATTTCAGCTTTTCCCAAGACATCATCATGAACTTCCAAGAGCAAGGAGCCATGTCCAATTAAATGCTTCCTTTGCAAAAGCATTTCACACTGTGCCTCATGCATTCTTCTATTTTTTATATTATTTGATGATAAGTGCAATCCGTGGTTCAAAATTTTTTTAAGAAAACCTTTATCGAATCTCAAATACCTGAATAAATATCTCTTGTTTTAATTTTGCTTTATTAATAAATTAGACCTGTTCTTTCTAGGTCCTCTCCAGGCAAAGAAGCCTTCCCCAAAGAAATAGTTCTCAAATGTGATTCTGGACTTAGCAGCATCAATATCACCTGGGAACTTGGGCGCCTGGATGGCTCAGATGGTTAAGCGTCTGCCTTCGGCTCAGGTCATGATCCCGGGGTCCTGGGATCGAGCCCCGTGTCGGGCTCCTGGCTCAGCAGGGAGCCTGCTTCTCCTTCTCCCTCTGCCTCTCTCCCTGCTCATGCTCTCTCTCTCTCTCTCTCTCTCTCTCTCTCTCTCTGTATTTCTGTGTCTCAAATGAACAAATAAAATCTTTAAAAAAAAAAAAGATATGCAAATTCTCCAACCCTACCCAGCCCTACTGAATCAGAAATTCTGGGGGTAGTTTCCAGCAATCCATCTTCTAACAAGCCCTCTGGATACATATCAACATTTGAGAACCACCACACTACAAGTATAAAAATTAATTTTCAAACAAGTTATACTGAGTCCCAAAGGGTTAATATCAATATGCCCATCTTGTTGAATCTTCCTCTATACATCAAACTATCAGCTTAAAATCCTCTGGACAACCAGACCCTTTTCTGGTACAATATGACCACACAGCTCTTCTTAATCAACCAGAGCTACCCGGCCATGGTACATCCCCTGGTACCTACATGATAAAACACAAATTGCTTAGCTTGACCTACAAAATCTTTACAAGTCTCCCCTTCCTACCCTGTCCAGCCTTACCTCCCTACCACATACAGCATGCTTCAGACCACTGTGCGCATTCTTCATTCCATGTGATACATGCTCTAGAACTTCTCCCTAGAACACTCTTCCCCTCTCCTCTGCTTGGCAGACCCCTCTCCTCCTCGAAGACAAAGCTCTAATATCACCCCCTTCTCAACTCCCCCAAGTAAAATTAGATGCTGTGTCCTCAGTGTTTCCATATCTTCTTGTTCATCTATCTCTATGGGTATCTATTAAATAATTTTGTAACTTATCTTCCCATGGTCATGTCCCCTGGGATAAACAAGAAGCAACTTAAGTACAAAGGCTACATCATTCATCTTGGTCTTTGTAGTCCCAGAGCTGAGTTCAGGGCCTAACTCTTATCAGATGTTCAACATGTTGGTTGAATAAGTGCTTGATGCCACAGTCACAGGAAGAAAATCCATTTATATATTCTACACTAAGAAAAATACAACCAAGGTCAAGAAAAGAGCTCATATCATTAAATTCTTATTACCCAGGGCTGAAAGCCTCTGTGAATAGAGATCTAACAGTAGGAAAGCAAGTGCTTCCAAATCAGAAAACATCGGTTTCGATTCCATCTCTTGCAGTAGTTCAACCTTGAGCAAATGAATCCCTGAGTCTCAGTTTCCCCTTATGTAGAATGGGGTGGATGGTACTTGCCCTGTTTACCTTCCTGGTTGTTGTGATGACAGGAGCTACTGTATGTTCATGAAAGATATCATTAATGTATCAAGTTCTATCCATACGTAGTTTGATCTTATTATTAAACATCACATTAACTGAAACATTAAAGCACATTAAAGTATGAAGACTTCAATGCATTCACTAAACATGAGGTGCTGTGCTAAGAGGAAGGAGGAAAGGAAAAAAGTTCACCAGTTGGAAAACACTCCTTTGAACTTAACCTAGCGGAGATGTCTCAACCCAGGAAAACTTCCTGCGAATATTTGCTCTACAGTGTAATCATGGGTTTTGTTGTTGCTTTTTTTTTTTCTATCAATCTCCATGCTCCCACCCTTCAAATATCCTCCAACCTCTCATTTCTGAAGGTGAAAGCAGCAAGAGTAGCTTCTACTTGTGGTCTCCCCCACCTGGCTTCCATATTTTCTCTATTCCCATTTTCCGCCTCTGGAAAGCAGGGGCAGTCTGCCAATGAGATTTATCGTCCTTCTCCCACGAGCCTCATGTTATACCTTATGCAAAGCTTCAGACTGCCTACAGTCAGGTTGTCAGGCTGTTTTCAACTCCATGCTTTCGGGGTGATATAAGGCATCTGGTACCGGGCAGGGCCTTGAACTCCCAGCCTGCTTGCCAAGTACAGCTAATGTTCAAGTCAAGGGTAAAGGAATTTGAAATGGAGTCAGGCTTTGGAAATTCTGTTTTGGGATGTTAGCAGTTTATAAAATTCAGTCATGTTTTAAATTAAGTTTACTGCTTTTTTTGGTGCTAATCTATAATCTCCTTTCATTGGCAATATGTTCAGCCTGTTTTGATAGCCCTATTCATACTCTATTAATCAGATGCTGTGATGACTTTCCTACCTCTCAATGTTTAAGATTCTTGGAGGAAAGTCTGTCTCCCCAAACACTTCTGTGCTACATTGTAAGCCATTTTTCCTATGAGAGAGTTGTAAGATCAAATATGGGCTTAACTGTGCTGATAATGAACACAGATGTGGGCCAGGCAGGCTTGACCTCTTGCAATAAGGATGGTGAGCAAACAGCCTAAGCAAAATTGAGAGGAAATGAAGCAAAAAGAGGAAACAAAGAGGTGAGAAAATAGAAGGGTGGGGGGCAGGCAGGCAATTCATGAGGCCACCACAAAAGGAGTGTGTTAAGTGACCAAAGCAACACCTCTAGAAAGGGCTCATGGGCATAGATAGAGAACACACAGGGGTCTTCTTTAAGTAAGAAAGAGGTACGTGCTGACGAAAGAGAACAACTTCTTCTGAGAGATTTCTCGACTGAGGAAGTGTCCAGGAAATTTGCTAAAGTTTAAATAGCTATGAGACCCGCTTCAACCTGGAACCAAGCAGCAGACCCAAGGTCCCTACAAATTTTATGCTTCTTCCTTGACAAGAATGGATTAAAATAACTTAGAGTAGGGATGCGAATAGGGAGAAATCGCAGTCTTGAAGAGCCAATTAGCCTATTAGCTTATGCTACCTAAAATAAATAATGTGAGCTACTGTAATTATATCCCCATATGTAGCTTCTTCCACAAACTCTCTCCCACCTGCTATTGTTTTTATCCTCTAATAGGCTGATGATGGATCTGTTCTGCCACAGAGGACACTAGAGAGGAGGGGATCTCTAACACAAGCAAGGGGAAGCCCCCCTTTCCGTTGGATGATGATGGCAAAGATATACATAAATACAGTTTGTCAACTAGTGTCCCCCTAATAAATACACAAGGTTGATTCAATTCCCTGTTCCACTAATTGGGAAATTTCCATGGCCTCCCAACATTTCTGAATTGCTAGGATCAAGGAAGTTGAAGCTCTTGTAGTCACTTCCAGCTCTGAGCTCCCACTGGCCCTGAAATGTTCATTTCAAGGATCACCAGAGATCATCTCACCTGTGTGGTCCCAATTCCTCCTCATACTGACCCGGATATTGAATTCAACTCCTTTGCTTAATTTTCATCACCCCCAGTCAACAAACCAACAAAATAAATAAAACCATCAGAAAGGTATTGGTGAGTATAGAAGACTTGGTCAAAGATGGGGGCAATGGCAGGATATACATGACAGATAGGCACCTTAAAATTCCTGGATTGATATCTCTACTCCTAGGATTCTCTTCACCCCTTCTCAGAATGGACTGCTTTACCCTCATCTCTCTTCTCTCTCAATCCCATAATCCAAAAATTCTATTCATTTATAATGCAGGGAAGGTCAATTATCTTTTTTTACTCTGGTTCTTACCAGTCCACTTTATTATGGGCTCATCTTCTACTACAAGAAGCAAGGTGTTGCCTTGTTATATGGAGGCTTAGATCTCATACATAAGCTATTCTATATTCCCAGCGAAAATGTCATTTTATTTTTTTAAGACTTTATTTATTTATTCATGAGAGACAGAGAGAGAGAGAGAGGCAGAGGCAGAGGGAGAAGCAGGCTCCCCACCTAGCAGGGAGCCCGATGCGGGACTCGATCCCAGGACCCCGGGATCACGACCTGAGCCGAAGGCAGATGCTTAACCATCTGAGCCACCCAGGCGCCCACGAAAATGTCATTTTAAAGTTAATTGAAGAACTATTTGTTTAAAGCCTCCTTTGTGCCATAAGTTTAAATGCATAAAGTTGTTCATATGACATCTCTAACAATGCCAAACTAGAGAAACTTCCATTCCAACCAGAAGGGAATGGGTAAATTCACTATGATTCAGTCACTCAATGAGGTAGTATAATCAGTAGGGATCACAAAATATAAATCACATTTCAACTCGTATATAAGCTGTAGTCATAATTTATTTAACCTCTAATTCCTCTGGTTTTGCTCCACTGATTAGTGGTGGGGGAGATTAATTCACTGTCTGATGTGATTTAAAGTTTAGTCTGCATTGAGAATTTAGGCGGTATTCAGCCTCCTTGGTTAAAAGGTTAAATCTCTCACATAGTTCCGCTTCCCTTGCTCCTCTCATTAAGATGGCATCTAACTATATGGGGGCATCCTATCTGTGCTTTTGGCAGCAAAAATGAAAAGCTGTCCTCAAGCACAGTGTTGCTTCCTCCTCTGGTCTCTGGAGCAGACCCAAGGCTGCTCTGTGGCTTGCCAACACTCACTGATGGAGACTGCTGCTAGTTTAGCTCAACCTCATCTCTTGTCTTTGCCAAGGCCCTATGTGCACCTTGGCTGATTAGGCCTTGCCTTGGCTTCTGATGGCTGAACACCCCTAAGCGGCTGTCATAGACCCCATCCAGCCCCTGGCCTACAGTCCACCCCTAGGCATTGCTGCTGGGTTACCTTGTTCCACCACAACAATCCACACAGCCTCACTGGCTTTCAACTCAGTATGGACACCTCTGGGAGTAGAGGGGTGTTCCAGAAAGTGGCAACTGGACCGTTTTCTGGGTACAGTATGACCACGCAGCTCTCCTTCTTAATCAGCCAGAGCAACCCGACCAGGCACAGAAGTCTCCTCCTAAAATCTTAAAGATAAGTGACAGGAGGTGGGAGGTGGGGGATGGGGTAGGTTTCCTGGAGCTTCTTTGCTCCCTCCAGTTATAAAATGCACAGTAAACTGAGACCCACACTTAATTCTTTCACTTTCTTCCCTTCGCCTCTCCTCTCTCTCCCCTACCTGCATCTGGGACAGAAAGAGAGAGAAAACTTTTACTTTGCTTCCTTTGTCTTAAACATAGCCTGGCATCCACTGAGCAGCAAGCTTCATGCTTTGCTGTTGAGGCCCAAAGGAGCATATTCTCTATGCCACAGGAGAACTCTATGGTCTGGGTCATCCAGGCTTGATTGTAACTTTCCAGAAACGGCTTTGGCCAAAGGAATAGCAAATCCTTTCTCCTGTAGCCTAATCCTATTTGCATGTCAAAGGCTAATATTACCTCAGCCTTGCTCCTGACATCACTCCCACACCAAGCAGGAGGTAGCTTGGCCAATGTGAAAAGAAGACAGAAGAGAATGTGAATAATTAAAAATGTATCTCCTTTATAGAGTCACCATTTCAAAATATGCTTATGAAGTTCTTAGTAAACTGAATAAAAATGTATATGTTAGAATGCTATCAGAAAGAAAGCAGGATAAAAACTTAGGGGAAAAATGAAATCACAGCTACATTAAAATGTATATAGAGGAAAAGTTGACAGGAAAGATATCAAAATGTTAACAGTGGTAGTCTCTGAGCAACTGGACTATGATTCTTTTTTTTTTTAAGATTTTATTTATTAATTTGACAGAGAGAGAGAGAGAGAAAGAGCTCAAGCAGGGGGAGCGGCAGGCAGAGGGAGAAGTAGGCTCCCCGCTGAGCAGGGAGCCCGATGCGGGGCTCAATCCCAGGACCCCGGGATCATGACCTGAGCTGAAGGCAGACGCTTCACCGAATGAGCCACCCAGGGACCCCTGGACTATGATTCTTAACGTCTCTATTTTCCTGATTTTTTCCAAAGGTCATAATGAGGATATATTGCTGCTGTAATAGAAACAATTTTTAAAAATTTGTTGGTTGTTAATAAAAGTTTTTTTTAAAGTAAATTTAAACAAATATTTTTCCTGCAATTTATTCACTCCTTTACCAAATATTTATTGAATACCTGCCACATTCCAGCTACTGTTCTGAGTGATGTGGGTTTTGGGTAGAAATGAGACAAAGTCCCTGCTTTTGTGGAGTTTTACATTCTAATAGGAAAGGAGGGAGATGATAGTAGTGTCACAACTAGACCAGTCCAAGGTTAAATGAATTATGGAACATGGATACAAAGAACTACTATGCAGAGTATAGTATATACTATAGAGTACCTAATGATAGCATAGTCCATCTACCCATACAGACATATCAAAAATATATACTATAGATAAATATGTAATATACAAAATCTTCTGCAGCTTTACATATACTTAAGCAATGACACAGAAACATTTTCAAAATATAATCTTTAGAAGAGTGTACAGAGCATGCCTCACACACACATGCTTGTTTAGGTATATCTCTGGAGAAATCCATAAGGAGCTCTTAACAGCAGTTGCCCCTGGGGAGGGTCCCTAGGGAGTTAGAGCCGGAGAAGGCAAGCAGGATTGTTTGGTATGTTTGAATTATTTAAGATGTGCTTGTATTGCCTATTTTAAAAAACAATAACTTAACCACATTCTTAAAAATCCTACCTGGGCCATGTGAACCATGCAGTTTGCTCCATCTTTTTGGAACATTTAAAAAAAATTGTGACTATCCTATCAATTCTATTTAAGTTATTTCTATGAAAAGAGTGTCAATTTACATAGAACGCTATATTTAGAGAATGCTGCATATTCATTTAGTCTCCCAATACAAAAAAAAAAAACAAAACAAAACTTTTTTAAACTCTTAAATTATCTCTGCATATTTTCATTCGCCTTTCTTCTTAGTAAGCTAAAACGTTCTGGGGGGGGGGGAATCATCTTGAAGGGCTTGAAAAACAGAAACTGAGTAGAAGAGGACTCTGTGGGGCATGAAGTCCAAACCTCAACGTAAGAACCCCCTTAACCTGTGGTCTTCTGCTCTTTATATAAGTACCACAGAAGTGTACTCTCTCATGAGACAACTCATCCTGTGTGGAGACAGCTCATACCATGAAGGCAGTCACGTATTAGGTTAAAACCTACAGTTGCCAAGTGAGTTTGTTTCTATATCTGGAATACCCACCCTGACACCCCGTTTTCAGAAGCCTACCAGTTTTTCTGAATGCATGAGGTTTATCACTGATAATCACATCCCCATTAGACCCCAGGCCCATGGGGGCCAATCTGTGTCTCCTTCTCTGAAGCTCCTTCTGCAACGGGACACAGTAGGTGCCTGAATGGGAGCTCACTACTTCCGGTTGCCTTCCGGTCTCTGAAATGATGTCTTAAGCAAACTGTTCGGCAGTGCAGTGAAGAAGGTAGCCAGGAGGCAGTGGGACCCATCCCAAGCACAAGGACCAAGTGGGTGTGACGGACGGGAACACGGTGAGAGTTTGTGTTCCTGGTGCAGCCCGGCCACTCGCCGCTGCATCTTTAGCAGGCTGGGCACATGGGGCACTTTGCTGCAGGGGCCGGCACAGCGTGTGCCGTACTTAATGTTCTTCAGCTGTGCAACAGGACCGTCCGCTGTGACCCTGCTTCATCCTTACTCAATCGTCGTATTAAGCTGCCTTCGGCTGAACCAGTTGGCAACTGCAACAGCACCGCAGGAAAGGACGCGGCCCCCGCTTAGGATGAAGTGCGTTGCACTCAGAACCCGCCCGTCTGTAGCTCTGATCAAGAGCTTCTATAACCTACGGGAGGCTCATCCTCCCCCCACTCTCGGGGGCGTGGAACTACACCCACTCACTGGAGGCAATTGCTTTTTGAAGGTGCCTGTGCTGCGCTAAAGCGCCATTAGGATTTTTGGTAAAGTTGGTGAGCCTTTTTCACTTGGCAACGTGAAATGCAGACAACTCATTGTTTAACTTCAGGGCCAAGTTTTCCTGGGCTGTAAGTATTAACGATCCTGGTTTTTACTGCGAACAGTGGCTACCTGTTTGTGAGGTCAGCCTCCCTCCATGGAGAGACGCGGAACGCTTTGGCAACCCGGAGGCATCTCCAACATGTTTTTGCTTGAGAGGGCAATTGCCGCGTGCCTCTCTTCATCCTCACCCTCCTCTGCACGTGCTCTGCTTTGCTGCCGGCACACGTTTGTGCCTTCTGGCAGCAGCTACTCAAAGCAGAAGGATTCCAGGTGAGGAATGTATATTATGCAAACCATGGCAACCAGAAACACCAACATCTCCTGTACCTCCCTCAAAATAAACGGCACAGCTTTTGCCAGAAAGCGTGTGTATTACAACAGTCTGCGACCTAGGAATGAGCCATGAGCCTTGATGCAGAGACTGGGCAGGGTGGTGAAGCGGCTAGTAACACTGGTACAGGAGCCAGCCTGGGTTTGGACCCTGGTCCCAAGACTCACCAATTGTTTTACCTTGAGCAAGTATGGAAACACTCTGCTGCCTCAGTTTCCTCATCTGTAAAATAGGGGAAATATCTCAAAGAGCAGTTACGGAGATTAGATGAGTTTAATACAAGTGAAGTGCTTAGAATTGTGCCCGGCACAGAATAAACCCTCCTTATGCATTAGCTTGTCTGAAAGACAATCTTATCTATGCCCAAGTAGTTACTATTGATAAGCCCATGATGCCCAAAGCTCTAACTCCAGAGCGGACCTCTCCTGAGTGGCTAATGGAACTTCTCTTGGCTGTCACCCAGGCTCCTCAAACTCAGCATATCCAGCACCAAATTCATGATTGGTCCCCATCCAATACGAGCTCTCTCTAGTTCCCTCTGCCTCTGAGAACAGCACCACCATTCACCCCAGGTGCAAGCCGAGACCCTGCTTCTCCTTTGGTCTCCACGCCCACCTAATCCAAGCTATCAGCCAGGCTCTGATTTAGGCCATGCCATCCCCTCCAGCTGGTCTCCCCTCATCTTCTCTTTGGACCCTCTCCAATCTGTTCTCCATGCAGTAGCCAGAGTGATCTGCCAAATCATAAAGCTATGACAGAGACACACATGCACTGCCTAAAATCCTTCACTGTCTCCCCATTGACTTTTGCCTAAGAACTAAAAGCCTGGCAAGGTCTTGCATGGTCTGGCCTCACCTTCCTCCCCAACCTCATCTTGTACTTTCTTTTTGCTCTTTGGGCTTCTTTCATGGCCTTGGACAACATATGCCATCCTACCCCAGGGCCTTTGTACCTTCTGTTCCCCCAATTACTTTACATTTCATTTTTAATTAACTCCTGCTCATCCTTCAGATTACAGCCCAGGCACTTTCCTGAACCCCTGGTGAAAGTCAGGCTTCTTTTTCATATGTTCTCAAAGAACCATGTACCTTTCAAGCCATGCTTATTTCTAGATATACATTAACGTTATCATTTGAATAATATCTATCTTCACAATAGACAGAAAATTCCACAAGAGAAGGAACTTAGGACAGTAACCAGCCCATGGGAGGTACTCAGTATTTTTAGAATTAGCCAATAGAAAACTTACATTCATTTAGTGATTCTCCTCCATATATTATCCCCTCTTCACCCTCATGCAGACCTTTGAAGTTCATAATTATGATTGTCTCATTTTAACAGATGAGGACCCTGAGGCTGAAAAACTAGATGATTTGTTCAAGATCATGCAGAAAGTAAATGGAAGAGCTTCAGAAAAAAAAAAAAAAAAAGCCTCTTCCCACAAATGCTTTGACAGCTTGTCTTCAATAGTCCTTTTTCATAGAACAGAACCTTTGGTTAGGGAGCTATTCACATCTGCACTGAGATGCTGGACTGGTCTAAACCAGAGGCCCCATGTAGCTCAAATCACTGCCCTCCCTCCGGCAGCTCCACCTTGTTGCACATCCTGGCCCAGAGAGGGAGGGACAAGAGGACAAGGTGGGGCCTCTGCTAATTCTCACATCATTGCCCAAAGCAAACAGGTTCCCCCATGTGCCCCCACCCCAATCTCCAGCCTCTAGAAACTGGAAAAGGAAAGGAAACGGGATCTCCCCTAGAGCTTCCGGAAGGAAGGCAGCCCTGCCAACTCCTTGATTTTAGTCCAGTAAGACTTAGTTCAGACTTCTGGCCTCCAGAACCGTAAGATACTAAACTTGTCTTGTTTACATCCCAAGTTTGTGGTAACTTCTTACCGAGGCAATGCACTTGGCTTATCCCTTCTTCCCACCCTTCAGTCTTCCCACTAGCTGCATCCAACCGGGAGCCAAGTGACAGAGAAGCCAGAGAAACGGCCTGCCAGGGAAGGACAAGGAAAGGATCTTGGGGGAGCAGGCCGAGGACCACTGCAATCACTGTACCGCTCCTTTGGGCAGCACGTACTGCACCGCGCAGCTGAAACTCATTCTTCCAAGTCCCATTTTAAAATACTGTGTGTATAAATCATCCCAGCGAGTTTGTTCTAATCTAAGTGGTGAAAAGACTGACATATTGAAAACTGTGCGGGGACAGAAGCATGTATATCACAAAGACAAGGCTTATTCTCTCCTGATCCGTTCAAATTCATCATTAATCGTTAGAACCAAGGAATAACATTTGGTCAAGGAGTAATTTTCATGAGACGGTCTGGTAATTTTATGGACTCCTTTTGATGCTTACGATTTTATCAGCATGCCAATCAAAACAGATGACATGACTTTATCTTTCTCAACCGCACCGACAGCAGACTACAATCTGCTTTGACAGCTTGTCTTCAGTAGTCCTTTTTCATAGAACAGAACCTTTGGTTAGGGAGCTATTCACGTCTGCACTGAGATGCTGGACTGGTCTAAACCAGAGGCCCCATGTAGCTCAAATCACTGCCCTCCCTCCGGCAGCTCCACCTTGTTGCACATCCTGGCCCAGAGAGGGAGGGACAAGAGGACAAGGTGGGGCCTCTGCTGAAAGTATTCCATAAAAACCACACATAGCCGGGTTATCGCGTGGGCAGGGCGCTGCCCACAGCTCCCGTCCCTGAGTCAGTCCCCCAGTGTGACTTGGCAGCCCATCTCCATCAGCTCCGTGGTTGAAAAAAAAAAATGGGTCATTGCACTGTGACAAAAGAACATTCACTGAAAATACAGCAATTAAGAAAAGTTTGAGCTCCAATGGTCTCAAATGCCCAAAGGAAGCTTGTACTTGCCGTGCGTGGATGCCAAAAGCAGACAGACTGACAAAGCAACACAAGCTCCACCAGCAGCCCACCAGGGACACGTTTAAGAATTCAATCAGACAGAAGGAAGTGGCCGAAAGCCACTGATGGAGGGGACATGAGGCCTTGGAAAAAGGCTGTTTTCTACATTACGAGCATTTAATTGAAACATTCTGGAACCGCCAATCCCAGGACCTAAAAATAGGGCATCACTACAAAAGACTCAGTAGTAAAGTTTTCACTTACGAAATTTTATTTTTGCCTAAATGAGATGGAAATATGTAGAGCTCACATTATGTAAGGCAAAGTTTCACTCTCACACACAAACACACAAAACTGGAAGAAGTTCATAAACAAAAGTAGCAAAAAACAGACGGCAGTTGAAGCTAGATGATGAGGGCACAAGTGTTCATTGTATTCATCTTCGCCTAGTCATTAGGAGTGTTTTAAAATTTCTACAAATAAAGGGGAAAAGGCAGTTCTGATTTCATTGGATGGCAGGAGATTTTTCATAGTTATTTTTCCTTCACACGGCTCATTTCATACAAACTTTCACCAAGTTTTGCCATGTCACTAGACCGTGGGACCCAGAGATATTGCCAGGAGCGCTCTGATTCTCTCCATGCCCATGTGGAAAGCAGAAGCCTGCTCTGGCAGAGGGCATGGGAAATGAGTGGGCAGCAGGCTGAAGTGGGGGGGAAAGAAGCAGGGCAGGGGCAGCCCCTCCACTGAAACGCGCTGGGAAGATCCACACTCTGGGACCAGCTCACCTATACTAGGGGACCACCAGCAGCCCAACAGACACTTAGATACTAATTCAAGTTCAATTCACAAAGCATTTACTGAACACTCGTCATGAGCCAGGTCTGGGTGCTAAGTATGGAGCAGAACACCATGCATAAGCGCCACCATCTCCAATAGCTTCATTGTCTTTAAAAGTTGAAGAGTGTTGACTGAATTGCCTGCAAAGTCAGTCACCTTAGCAGCATTAACCTTAACGAAGAAAAATTTTAAAACACAAATTCTCCGCATGTTGTGGCTCAGCACCAGCTCCATCTATGTGCAGGGCAGGTGAGTTGAAGATGTGCTAGGAGCCTCCCTTGTTAGCATCAATTTTCCAAAAAGCAAGGCCAAACTTTGCTTTTCTAGAGAGTACCAAGATGGGCAAGACATACGTCATGGGTGGGCTGACTGTCCACAACAACAAAGTGGAACACAGTGCCAATCCCATTTTGGAACAAATGTCTGAAAAATCACAAGAGTCATTATCTCTGGTCTTGCTCAGTTCTGTCACAGTAGGGAATGGGAAATGAAACAGTGAGGAAATAAGCCAGGATTGATAATGGACAGTGCAGTGCCTTATCCATCTAAAGCAACGTTCCCTTCCCCCTTCTTTTCCTTCTTAACAGCTGGCCCAAAGGACCTAAACTTAGCAAGGGCGAGGTGTAGGAAACTAGATAGTGCATTCTGCAGTTGGATAGGAAATACTGGGCTCAATGTGTTTAAGGTTAAGATTAATTCCTCACTTCCTCCGAATCTATTTTAGAAACAGAGCAAAGGATCCATATGCTTTCTTCTAACAAAAAGACAGATGATCAAAGGATAAACATGATCCGCATGTCAAACCCTCCTACTGACGTGGCCCTTTGCCTACAGAATTAAAAAAAAAAAAAAGTATTTTACCATTGTGGTTAAAATGTGGTTGCCTGTGTTTATTCAGAAAATTCAGTATGGTAACAGACAGAAAAATAGTGACTCGTGATTGGCTGGACTGACACAAGACTGTAGAACAAAGGAAAAATTTAGTGGTGTTGTTCTTAAACATCATCTTCACGGCAATAAACAAAGACCACAAGGCCTCTCTCTCTCAAGTCTGAGACTTGGTGTCTGAAAGAAGAAATCTGCCCACTGTCGAGATAGAGAATCATTTTTTCTGATTTCCTGTAACAATTCTAATTAATGCTGGTTTGTTATTGTTCCCTGTGTTCTGTAAGTAAGAGCCCTCTTTCTGCATAGCCACTGATTAGGGCTGTTTTAATTGAATTTCAGAAGGAAGGGATGCCTGCCTTAGGAAGCAAAGGACTGAAGACTCTGAAAGAGCAATGTTTCACAAGCGACTCACAATTCACACTGCGTCAGAAACATGCAGAGGGAGAATGAGCTCAGACCCCCTCCCCTCCCCTTTTCTCTGCCGAGTGGCTCATCACTAATTATTTGCACCACAGTCTGCCTTTGCCTTTGCTCCTCTGAGTTTGTCATTTCTTATGCCCCTCAAGCTATGGCCCCCTGTGAGCTTTTCAAGATCCCATATGTCCAGGAGAAACGCCACTTAATCCATGATCCTTTCTTTTTCCTTTTTTAAATTTTATTTGCTTTATTTACATTCAATTAATGAACATAGAGTGTATCATTAGTTTCAGAGGTAGAGTTCAGTGATTCATCAATTGCATATAACACCCAGTTCTCATTACATCATGTGCCCTCCTTAATACCCATCATCCAGTTATCCCATACCCTCACCCTTCTCCCCTCCAGCAGCCCTCAGTTTGTTTCTTATGGTTAAGAGTCTCTCATGGTTTTTCTCCCTAATTTCGTCTTAATTTACTTTTCCCTCCCTTCCCCTATGATCCTCTGTTTTTTCCCTCAAATTTTACATATGAGTGAGATCATATGATAATTGTCTTTTTCTGATTGACTTATTTTGCTTAGCATAATACCCTCTAGTCCCATCCATGTTATTGCAAATGGCAAGATTTCATTTTTTTGATGGCTTAGTAGTATTCCATTGTGTATATATACCACATCTTCTTTATCCATGCATCTGTCCATGGACATCTGAGCTCTTTCCATAGTTTGGCAATTGTGGACATTGCTGTTATAAACATTGGGGTGCAGGTGCCCCTTCGGATCACTACATTTGTATCCTTTGGGTAAATACCCAGCAGGGCAATTGCTGGGTCACACAGGAGCTCTAATTTCAACTTGTTGAGGAACCTCCATATTTTCCCACCAACAGTGTGAGAGGGTTCCCCTTTCTCCACATCCCTGCCAAAATCTGTCATTTCCTGACTTGTTAATTTTAGCCATTCTGATGGGTGTGAGGTGGTATCTCATTGTGGTTTTGATTTGCATTTCCCTGATGACAAGTGATGTGGAGAATTTTTTGTGTCTGTTGGCCATTTGGATGTCTTCTTTGCAGAAATGTCTGTTCATGTCTTCTGCCCATTTCTTGACTGGATTATTTGTTCTTTGGGTGTTGAGTGATAAGTTCTTTATAGATTTTGGATACTAACCTTTTATCTAATAAAACATTTGCAAATGTCTTCTCCCATTCTGTCAGCTGTCTTTTGGTTTTGTTGACTGTTTCCTTTGCTGTGCAAAAGCTTTTTATCTTGATGAAGTCCCGATAGTTCATTTTTGCCCTTGCTTCCCTTGCCTTTGGAGACGCGTCTAGCAAGAAGTTGCTGTGGCCGAGATCACAGAGGTTGCTGCCTGTGTTCTCCTCTAGGAATTTTTTTTCTTCTAAGATTTTGATGGATTCCTGTCTCGCATTTAGGTCTTTCATCCATGTTCTGAGTTTATTTTTGTGTGTGGTGTAAGAAAATGGTCCAGTGTCATTCTTCTGCATGTGGCTGTCCAATTTTCCCAACACCATTTGTTGAAGAGACTGTCTTTTTTCCATTGGGATGTTCCTTCCTGCTTTGTCGAAGATGAGTTGACCACAGAGTTGAGGGTTCATTTCTAGGTTCTCTGTTCTGTTCCATTGATCTATGTGTCTGTTTTTGTGCCAGTACCATACTGTCTTGATGATGACAGCTTTGTAATAGAGCTGGAAGTCAGGAATTGTGATGCCACCAGCTCTGGTTTTCTTTTTCAACTTTCCTTTGGCTATTCAGGGTCTTTTCTTGTTCCATGCAAATTTTCGGATTATTTGTTCTGGCTCTGTGAAAAATGTTGATGGTAGTTTGATAGGGGTTACATTGAATGTATAGATTGCTCTGGAAAGCATAGACATTTTAACAGTATTTGTTTTTCCAACCATGATTCTTTCAGTATAAAGAAAAATCAGAAATTGGCAGGCCCTAAGATTCTATTGCTTCTGAGTTCCATCATTAATGTTCCAACTAAAATGCTTTTTCAATCAAAGTGCTTTCTAACTATGGATGGAAACTGATCTTTCTTTGAATAGGGTGTAATTATGAAGACCATTCATTCCATCATTCATTCACTTGTTCTGCAAATAGTTCTTGAGCTCCTAATATGGGTTGGGCTCAGCTCTGGGGGTTAGTACTGAACGAGACACAAAAGGTGCCTTCTCTAAGGGAGATTATACCCCAGGGCAGGAAGGCAGACAGTAAGCATGAAATCAAAAAAATGAACAGAAGGATGGAGCCACGAAGAAAATAGAGCAAGATGATGCAATTGTAAGTGCCAGGTGAGTCACTGAGATTGGGGGGCCAGGGAAGACTCTCTGGGGGAGATGCCATCTGACTGAGGTACAGGCAAGAACAAGCACAGGAAGCTCAAGAAGCAGCAAGCAGGCCAGGGGGCTGGAGCACAGGAAGTGTGGTGAAGGGAGGGCTGTCACAGAGGGGGCAATGTCAAATCCTGCAGGGTCTTCCTTCCAGACCATGGCAAGGAGTTTGGGTTTGGGTTTTATCCTCAGTGCAATGGGAGAACAGTGGTGGAGGAAGGGCCTTAAACAGGAGCATGACATGATCAGGTTTGAATTTTTAACTTTCTGGCTGCTTTGTGGAGAATGTATTAGAGAAAGAGGAAGAGTGGAGGTAATGAGACCAGTTAGGAAGCTATTATAACACACCTGAGAAATAATATAAAGATAATAATGTAAGAACAGCAATTAGTATGTATTGAGCATATGCCAGGCATTGTGCTCAGCCCTTTGTATGAGCTACCTCATTTATTTCTCCTAAAACTCCTATGAGAAGTTAAGAGACATTAAGTGTTAAGTGACTTGTCCAAAATCATTAGTGGTGGATCTGGATTCCAACCCAGGCAATAGGACTCCCACTTTCACCTGCTCTGGAAATTCAGCAATGAACGCTACAGGAACCCGGAAAAGATCCATTTAAGACAAAGATACTTACTCCCTTTTTTATATCTGATGAAATCCTGAAATTAGAAATTATTGGCTCTGACAGTTCTGGCTTAACTATTATTACATTGTGTGTCTGGTTTAACTATTATTATACTTTGTGCCATATCCACAAAGACACACAATAAATAATCTGCACACTTTTCCTGCCTAGGGATAGCTTCAGCTTTGAGTATTTCCTCAAGTGACTTGATTTGAGCCTCTGATGGAACAATCACGGTTGGAAATCTCAGCCTTTTTTAGCCCAAGCAATCATTGGCTTAATAGTCTCCAGCTGAGGAGCACCAAGACCGCAGTGCCCACTTTGGAGTGTGCTCCAAGTATTCCTGGGGCTCTCTGAGGACAGAGCACACTCCGTAATCCCTGCAGGGACTCCCTGGTCACCTTTCCTAGACATGTGCACTGTCTGGCACTCTCAGCTCTCCTGCTGCTCTCTCCCTTGTCTGTACCCATTTCCCCCACACACACACAGCCATGGGGACCTCAACCCCATCTGAGGGTGCCTGGCTCCTATCAACACTCCACAGGGAAGGGGAGGGGTCCCTCTCACAAAGACAAGACCCAAAGTCTCGCCACCTGGAAGTCCATGTCCCCAAAAGATAGTAGTTATCCAACGTAGAAAGACTTACCATCTGAGTCTGAAGCATTTGTCTTTGGTTTTATAGTACTAACTTCTGGGTTTTCCCAAGAATAATTAGTGAATATTTACTCTAAAATTATGTGACAATTGTGTGACAGAAAATAAGTAGGTGGGCTCCTCTGTGACTGACCTGCTTCTTCTATAGCTAGAAAATGTTGGCATCTTTAAATACGTTCCTCTCTTTAAAAACCACTTCAAATTCCCTCTTAACAAGCACTCTGCCTCATTTACAACAGAAAAATTCAAAAATACTGCCCAGTTAGCAAAGATTGCAAAACAAATTAGGGTATATACCTTTATAGGAAAATATTAGTCAACCATTTAAAAAATTGTCACAGACGAATATATAATGACACAGTAAGATGTTTATGACATGCTGGAAAGTGTAAAAAGCAAGTTACAAAAAAGCAATATATAACCTTTCATATATGTATGACTCCTGGTCACTTATTAATATTTTATGATCTGCATTTTCTAGTATAATGAAAATGCTTTACTTTATAGTCTATTTTAAAAATCAATAAAGTTTTTTTTTTTAATCCATAAAAAAAGCCTCAGCCAGCCCATCAAAATCACCAAGGAGCTTAATGAAGACTTATAGGCCAGAGTGTGATATCCGCATAGAACTTGGCAGTGCTTAGACCAGTGTTAGTCAATAGAAATATGATGACAGAAGGCACAAATAGGGGCCATTTCGGTAATTTAAAATTTTTCAGTAGTCACATTTATGAAACAAAAAGAAATCAGTAAAATTAATTTTAATAATTTATTTTACCCAATATCGCCAAAGTAGTCTCATGTTTCAATATGTAACCAATAGACATATATTGAGACGTTTTATATTCTCTTTTACCACGACTTGGAAAACATCCACACTTACAGCACATTTGGTTGGCACATGTGCCCAGTGAGGACCAGGGAGGGTGTAACAGGGACTACAAGAGCCTCAGAGAAAGAGGGGGTTTCCCAAGCGAGTACCAGAGAAAAGACACGAAGTAGCAGAGGGGGCTGAGAGGATGCTCCTGCTGCATTTCAACTCTTTGGTCCTTGGGGCCGGGGGGAAAGAGCAAGCTCTCTTTGCAACCGCTGCCTTTGGGGGAGAGCTGGGTTTGGGTGAAGGTGAGGAAGTGGAGGGAACATTCTGTGACAAACAAGTAGTGTGAGGGGGCGGGGGCTGTACAGCTGAATGGGGATTGCAGAGGACACGCTGGGAAGGCCGGCGGAAGGCACAGCAGTGGGAGGATGAGTCAGGGGCTAAAATGCACAAAACAACCCAGGAATGAGCACATGCAAGCCTATCCAGGAGGGCTTACATTTTGGGTGGTGGCCGGGTCTCACACAGATGAGAAGCAGGAAGCTGACAGGGCTTGTGGTTCCAAACAGCACTTTGGCCAGTGGGTCTGGCCCCGTCCTGCTACAGGAGGGCTCGAGGCTCATGGAAGCCTCTGTGGCCTCTGAGTCTTGTCGCTTACCTGCCACATGATGCTCACATTAAGGTGACACATGTAATTTACCCCCTTGAAATGGTCAGATGTCCCAAAGAGCTCTGTATATATAATCTAAAAATTTTGAAGTTGAGTTTTTAAGGCTAATCCCTCTCAAAGCCTTCTAGGTCTTCTTCCTCTCTGTAGAGGCCTGTATCGACCAACAATTCCATCAAAGGGCATGAACCTAAACTTAAAGTGGAAGATATCACCAACTACACACAATAACCAAGAGCACTGGCATAAAATGGGGTCAAACATATTTTCTGCTTTTCTAAAATATAGATCTATATAATTACCATCTTAAATTACCAATTTTCCCAATAAATTCAAGAACTCACATAGTAACTTAAGGTAATCTTAGTATATATCAAGTGCTCAATATATAGTTGAAAGAGGAATAAAGGAAACTTGTATACGTTTCATGTCTGATTGCATCAAATGACTATGTTGGTGTCATTACAGGCTACTGCCATTTTATTCAGGCACGTTATAGGGGAAAAAAGTTCAAGTCAAGCAAACAGCACTTTTGTATTTGTTAACAAACTCCAGTAGAGAACAATGTTCATTGTATGGTTCTGTTTTCCTTAAAAGATCCTGCAGAGAATTGTTAAGGAATTGACCCCCCAAATCTAGAACTTTCTGGTGGGACTGGTATTCTTCTTCCTTCATGATCAGAAAAACCTCCAAGTGAAGGACACAATGAACTGTTTAAGTGAATTGCTGCACAATGGAAGGTGCGCATGAGTCGCCCTGTGGAGGACTGACCACAAGGCCCAGGTTGCCAGGCACCAGCCCAGTAACCGTAGGCAGTTCCCTCACCTTCTCTAAGTTTCAGCTTTCTCGTCCACAAACTAGCTGTGTAGTCTCTCCCTCACAAAATTTTGAAGCTTAAATGAAGTAACATATGTGAAAATAAGTAGTAGACAGAGCTACTTCTCCCAGTACCCTTCTCATTCTATCCCAGCCATTTGTCTACCCTGATTATACCTCAGAACCAAATTCTACAGCCCTGCTCCAGATCTACTGAACCCAGATCCAAGAGTTGTGGCTTAGGCATGTGGACTTTTCATATATTTTCCTAAAACCACCACCAGGATTCAGTGTGTGCCCAGGAAAGGGGGCCACTTAGAAGCCTCTTAATACACATCGTATAGCCCAAAACCCCACAGCAAAATGAATAATGGCTGCTCTTTGGCTCTCTTCAGGACTTCCAGGGAAATGGCATCTTCTACTCCAATCTCCCTCTTGGGGAAGCAAGGGTCCTGAAAGCTGTAGCCCAGCAGAGATGTTAAGACCAAGCCCCTGCCACTAAGTATCATTGCCCCAAGAAGGACTCCCTGATGGCCCCCTGTGCCCCCCCATCCCATGTACACTAGGTGCCCCTTCTAAGTGTTCACCTGCACCCTGAGCAAGGCTCTGTCTTCATACTCCTCAAACTTCACATTCTTTCTCCCTAAACCTCCCTTCCCAGATGGTGAGCTCCTTCAGCTAGGAAGGTGTCTTAACTCACCTTAGGATCCCTAACACCTGTATTACAGGTGTTCAGCATATGATAAAGAGTCATCCCCCTCCTTCTATTTTTTCATTTCTTACTATCTTGTCTGAGATTACTGGTTATATTCTTCCTGACCTTCTGGAGTCATGGTAAGGGATGCTCTAAAATAGAGGATAAGGTCATTTTTGCTGAGAATTTTGGGAAATGGCAATTAGGAAGAGAGCCAAATGAGGGAAGGAAACGAACATGTACTGAGTGTGCGCTACATGCCAAGAAACATAGTAGGCAGCCTTGCCAGAGTTTCTCATGTATTTCTTCCAGCTTTCAGTCCTAAAAGCTTGTCCTCTCATTAAAGCATTTACACATTAACCCACACAATGACTTCAAGTCAAAAACTTGACCGAACTTGAGCAAATTACATGAGCAAATTAATTACATGTTACAGGGACACCAAAATAGGTTTTTAAAATAGAATGGCACTCATGCTGCTGATCCCTAATCCCAAGAAAGCAAATCTAACACCAGAAGTCAAGAGCCCATTATTTGTATCTGGATCATCCACCCCTGGGCAATAGGTCAGAGAAATGAGATAATTATATGCTTTCTGGTTAATTATCTGAGATGAAACATCCTACAGATATGTAAAATGTCAGTGGATCCTGCATTTTGGGGCATAGGAATCTGTGACAAATGTCCCTGCTGCTCAGCAAGAGTCAAGCGGACCACATATCAAGGTACGTAGGACTAGAGAATTCCGAGACTCTGCTTGCAGCCCTTCTCCCACTACCATTAGTTTCAGCCTCCCTCTCAACCTCCCCCTGGGCCTCTACCCATTCATTATTTCAGTGTGGGGCCCTGTCCCTTGCTTTTTTTTTTTTTTTTTGAGAGAGAGCATGCATGTGCTCAAGCAGGGGATGGGGTAGGGGTAGAGGAAGAGGGGGAGAGAGAATCCTAAGCAGGATCCACGCCCAGCTTGGAGCCCAACCCAGGGCTCCATCTCACAATGCTGAGATCATGACCTGAGCTGAAATCAAGAGTTGGATGCTTACCCAACTGAGCCACCCAGGCATCCTTCCTTGTCCCTTGCTCTTACTTCACATCATGTATAGGCTCAATCTCACCTTTACCAGTGGCTATCCAGGGTCCCTGAAAATTAAGGAGAGTAGACTAAAAGCATGAAGGGAGGGGCACCCCTATGTATGCACTTGTGAACAAAATACCTTCAATGCCTTCCCTTCCAATTCGATCTGTTGTCAAATTTTTGGCCAGAACAGATGAGGTAGACATTACTGACTGCCTTCTCAGTGTATTCAGACCACCCTCTACTTTGCTGACAGAATGTCCATGAATCCATGGACTCAGGGATATAACATAGTATGAAGCTCTAAGGGGAAGTCGGCTGGAGGCTTCACGGAAAGATTTCCTCCATAATAAAAAGAGGATAAGCGGAGATGAAGGATCCTTTCTGACTTTGGACATTGACATGTGAGGACAGTGTGCTTGTAGCTGCTGTAGCTCTTTTGTTCCCAGGAAGGGAAAGTCAAGAAATCTGAAAGAAGCTGACCTGGAGCCCAATTAACCAATTTTAATACTATGTGAGAAAATTAATTCTTTATTGGTTAAGCCACTTTTAGTTGGGTATTCAGCCAAAAGCATCTGCATCTGTCCACTGGAAAAGCCTAGAATGTCTAGTCCATTATTCATTCTCAGGGCTTAGATAGAGAACAAGATGTAAGCAACAGGAATACATCTCTACTTCTGGCATTTCTGGTTTCATGGCAGGAATGAGAGTTGTTTGAGGGAGAAAACCATCCTTAGACCAGGTCCCTCCAGTGAGCTTGTGGAAATGGCCCAAAAAAATCCCAAGATGTATATTAAGACATATACTAACCATGACCAGCTTCTGTCTGGCAAGCCCGGCACCTTAGAATCCTGTGCAATATGGGGAAAAAAAAGTTTCATGTGACTTACAACATATTTTTCAGTTGGGAATGAATTCTATCTGATAAGGACCAATATATTTGAACCTATTGCTCTGGGGTGTAGAAATCATGACAGAGACTACAGAGTCCTATAATTTCAAAGTTGGAAAAAAGTTGGAGATTATCCGTACCAAACATTTTATTTTGAGAAAACAGATTGCCTGACCTATTTCCTACAAACAACTACTGAGATCATTAAAACTAACAAAATTCTCACTTTTTAATATGAGGGAGAACTTCTTCAATAACTTTCAGACAATCTATCCCAAACAAGATAGTTTATTTTCACTAGGTGCTTGGCACATAGGATTCTGTTTTAAAGTGTCTGTTGAATAGCATGGAAAGAATGAACTCATGCAAAAGGAAAATAATCTGGCTACTACTGTATGCTCTCAAGATGTCATATGAAAGAGACCCTGGGTTGCTGTCCCAGGCTGCCATGTTTGTGAATGAGTGTGTCAGGATAAATTATTCCTTCAAATGATTAAACCAGAATGAGTAAACTAAATTTGCATTTGTGCAGTTTCCTCCTTCCTTTCCTTCCAGTATTTTACACACATGTGAGTGTATATTTGTTAAACAGTATGTAGAATGTTGTCTTTCTACGTCTGTTTTACCAAATACTTGTATCTCCACTCACTGGGGAGCCTTTGTGCCCCTCTCCCCTCCCAATTCTAAAATGAAATGATTCTGTCTTAAAGTCTTTAAGTCAAACTCAGTTACCCTTCTCACCCTGGGAAACTAAAAAGAGAACAGCCCCACCCCCAACTCTGATTCGTGCTTCCTCCTCTGTGCAGTTCACAATAAGCTGCCTTCAGGAATCACAGGTTTCAATAGCCAAAAGGAAGGCAAGACCTAAATAAAATGTTCAGAGTTTATAACAAGCAACATGGATAATGTCCCTATCAAAGGAATGACATTTGTACTTTGGCAAGGTATATACATACTAAAAAACTGGAATGAATTTGATAAATTTGACAACCCTACCATTGATACATTCAGAAACAATTTAACTTTTAAAGCGAAAAAATTTAAAAGTATCACTTACCCTTCAGTGAGCACAAAACTTACACTTGGAAAGCCACCACCCTGGGGTGACTTCAAGAGTATAAGTAAGTGAAAAAAATAACACCTGAGGGCAAATATCTTAGGAAGAAGTAACAGGGTGATTTAAATGCACAGATTGGGCGACTGGGCGGCTCAGTCAGTTAAGCATCTGACTCTTTATTTCAGCTCAGGTCATGATCTGGGGGTTGTGAGATGGAGCCCCCCAACCCCCCATCCCCCAGCTCTGAGCTCAGTGGGGAGTCTGCTTGAGATTCTCTCGCCCTCTGCCCCTCCCTGCCTCTAAAATAAATAAATAAATCTTTAAAAAATGCATACCCAGATCAAATATGAATAACATTATGCCTGAAACCTTGTTTGGATAGTGGGGTCCAAAGAAAGCTTGAGTTGGGAGAAAGAATGCATAGACACCAAGAAATGAAGAAATCAATAGCAGAAAGAGGATCTGAAATAAAGGAAGTCTCCCTTCAGCTCCCTCCCAGATTTTGCATATGAACAGAATTAAACATGATGCTTCTCAGGGGCTTCAGAATATGAGTTAGAGGAGAAGACAGTATGTTCCCTCCAAAACGGTGGCCTGCCCCACCTCTCTCTAGGCAGCAGAACAAAAGCACTTGTTTGCATCCATCTCTATGACAGTTTTTAACCAAAACCTAGAGGAGTTTCTCTAAAGGAGATGTGCACATGGAATATGTAAAGATACTGTGGTATAATAAAGAATATATCTGGCTTTTTCCCTAGTTCCTAACACAGAGCTTCAAAAACTCTTTGAACTTCCTGAGTGTAATAGGCTGAATTGTGTCACCCTAAAATTCATGGTCTTCAACAGTCCTACCCCCGCACTCCTTCAGAAAATGACTGCATTTGGAGATACGGTCTTTAAAGAGGTAAGTTAAATGAGGTTCTAGGGTGGGATGTACTCTGATATGACCAGTGTCCTTATAAGAATAGGAGGTGAGTACATGGACACGCATGGAGCGGGGAGACCCTGTGAAGACACAGGGAGAAAATGGTCATCTAAAAGCCAAGGAGAGAAACCTCAGAAGAAAGTAATATTGCCGGCCCTTTGATCTTGACGTCTAGCCTCCAGAATTGTGAGAACATAAACTTCTATTGTTTAAGCCACGCAGCCTCTGGTACTTGGTTATGGCACACTAACACACTGATGATAGAAGTATAATGAGGTGACTCCCGGTGGGTGCCTAGAGAACTTTAGGGTGAGAACTGGCCACCAGAAACACCAATCATATGATTAGAGGGTTGGAACTTTGGGCAGCTGGACCTCTAGGGAAGGTGGGGGTGCTGGAGATTGAGTTCAATCATGTGGTCAATAATTTAAGCAATCATGCCTAAGTAATGAAACCCCAGGAAAAACTCTGGACCCGAGCTTGGAGGAGCTTCTTGGCTAATGAACATACTGATGAGCTGAGTGGCTCATACACGAGGATTCCATGAGGAGAGGACACAAAGAAGCTCTGCAGCCCCTTCCCCACACCTTGCCCTATGTGTGTCTTCCATTTAGCCCTTTCTGAACTGCATGCATCCTTTATAATGAGACTGTAATGGTAAATGTAACACTTTTAGTGAGTCTGGTGAGCTATTCTAGCAAATTATTGAAGCTGAGGGGGTCATAAGAACCCCAGCATTTATGGCTGGTCTTCAGAAGTGGGGGTGGCCCCTGAGATTTGTGGCTGGTGTCTGAGGGGGGCATGCCATCCTGTGGCAGATTGAGGCTTTAAACCTGTGGGGTCTGGATGGTTAGTGTCAGAATTAAATTGGAGGACACCCAGTGGGTATCAGAGAATTGAAGTCAGAACAATAATAGTTTGAGAACTCAGTCATTTGAACTCTTTTCACAACGTATTTTTTCTATTGTTCTAAATGTAAAGCATTCCTTTCTTAGAAAGAACATTCCTTTGAAGTTATTTAAGGTCCTTCAGATTGTACAAAGTGAAGCTGAGTAGACATTAAATGCAGTTAACTAGATGATTTTTGTGGTCTCAAATGAAATCAAATACTGAAAATAAAATACCAAATCTGGATGATTTTGAAAATTCTTTAAACACTAGTAGTTTAATATGAATAGAAGTAATATTTACTAATGTATTAAAATTTACTTATAATATCATAGTGGAATGGTCTTATGACATGTAACTCTCAGATAAACATTTCACACAGCCTATAGTCTTTTTTTGATACTACCTAAAGTTTTATGATAGTACTTAGATCATTTTTTTTCTAGATTTGGCTTCTGATCAACATGGAGGGAAACCATAGATTCTAACTCTAATTTTTTTAAAAGATTTTTATTTATTTATTTGACAGAGAGAGACACAGCAAGAGAGGGAACACAAGCAGGGGGAGTGGGAGAGGGAGAAGCAAGCTCCCTGCCGAGCAGAGAGCCCGATGTGGGGCTCGATCCCAGGACCCTGGGATCATGACCTGAGCTGAAGGCAGACGCTTAACCAACTGAGCCACCCGGGTGCCCCTAATGTTTATTTTTTTAAGATAAAATAAGAACACTTAAAAACAAAACAAAACAAAAGGATGGTTTTAAACTAATTAAAGCCAGAAATTATGGTAAAAAGAATTACCTGAGACAATAAAAGATCTAAATTACTTTGTAAAGTATGTGAAATAATGCTATTAAAAATTTCCTAATAATCATTGGTTAAACAGAAGTTTAAAGTCTCATTGAAATGGAAAGAGGGAATAGAGTTTGAGAATATCTTTGATAAAGCATAGAAAAGGATTTACATTTAAAAAGACAAACCATTTTATTTGAATAATGACCATGACAGTCTCACCTAGGCATGGGGTAAAGTATTCTGTGAATCTTCATCCTAACCAGAAGTAGAGGAAAATAGGAAAAGAGAGGGAGAATACTACCTCCCAAGTATTTTCATAAGCAACATGCTTTGCTCATCCAAACAACCCAAAATACTGGTAAAAGCAACAACCTGACTTAGGAATAGCCAAAGTCCCTAACTGTAAGATTTTTGCCGAACTTAAATTTTCAAGTGAAAGATGTGTCAGTTTGAGAGATAATTTGTTGCTATCCAAAACGGGAGAATTAGAGTAAAAATTCCAATGCTTTCCTTGCTTGAAAGCTACATTTTCATCATTTTTAAGGTTGACACTGGGTAGTTCTAATATTGCCAAAAATTCTTGGAGATAGTCAAGAAGAGCACCCATGATTCCCTTAGCAGAAGCAAGAGCAAAGGAATTGCTTAAGTGGATTTTAAGTAAAATTATGTCCAAATTATTTTCTTCTGGGAAAGAAACAAAGCAGCCAAAACCTGGTATAGAGGAGCACAAACTTGAAAGAATAAAAAACGTCAAGATCAAAGCCATTACTTTAGTCTCCTAGCCTGCAAACATGGCTGAAGCAAGTTGAAATGAAATTTGACCCCAAATAAAATGGGAATTAAGTGATTTTTTTTCTAGGAAACTAGTTAAGAAATTAAGAGGAACGTGGAGGCTATGGCTATTAAAATAAAATCTACTTGAAGTCAATCATGTGTTCAAAAGATAACAGCAATTGTTTACAGATGTTCTAGTGAGTGAGAAGCCCACAGTCTATAGTGACCTGAAGCACATCAGATATTTAACAAGGAAAACTCTACAATATAATGAGGTATCCTCCAACTCCAATCATAATTTGATGAGTCTCATGAAACAGAGGAAATGTACATAACTTGTCACTTTTATGGCGTTGAATCAAAATCAATTATTTGTAATTTACTTTAAAATGGGTTGGCCCCCCCCCGCCAAAATCAGGTATGTATGCATATGTTGCTCAATCTAGATGGTAGCTAAAGGAGTAATCACTGAATGATTCATTCTACTTTTCTGTGTTGAAATTTTTTTATGATAAAAAGTCTCAAAATCAGTTAATCAAACAAGGATTTGAAAACAAACTATACAACGAACAGCTAAATAAGTCAAACATCCCATTAGCTGGTGCCAAAAAGAACCAAATATCATTAAGACTCTTCCTAAAACTTGGTTAAAAAGCACTAATGAAGACTGCTTTCTATCTTAGGCTTATTATAAGACCTTACATATTTTTTTTTCTCCTAAGATTTTATTTAAATTCAAATTAGTTAACATATAATGTAGTATTAGTTTCAAGAATAGAACTTAGTGATTCATCATTTACCTAGAACACCCAGTACTCATCACAACAACTGCCCTCATTAATGCCCATGACCCATTTAGCCCACCCTCTACCCACCTCCCCTCCAGCAACCCTCAGTTTGTTCTCTATAGTTAAGAGTTTCTTATGGCTCGCCTCCCTCTCTGTTTTTATCTTATTTTATTTATTTATTTTTAAGATTTCATTTATTTGACAGAGAGAGAGACAGCAAGAGAGGGAACACAGCAGGGGGAGTGGGAGAGGGAGAAGCAGGCTTCCCGCGGAGCAGGGAGCCCGATGCAGGTCTCGATCCCAGGACCCTGGGACCATGACCTGAGCCAAAGGCAGATGCGTAACAACTGAGCCACCCAGGCACCCCTATCTTATTTTATTTTTCCTTCCCTTCCCCTATGTTCATCTGTTTTGTTTCTTAAATTCCACAAAAGAGTGAAATCATATGGTGTTTGCCTTTCTCTGACTGACTTAGTTCACTTAGCATAATACACTCTAGTTCCATCCACGTCATTGCAAATGGCAAGAAAAGCTTACATATTTTTATTGCATGTTGAGAACTGAGACCCCTGGGAAATGAGGAAAGTGAATAAATTTTCACTGTAGTCAATTAAACATAAAGATGTTTTGGTGTTTGGGTTTACACCAAAGAGACATACAGTATTTGTCAATGAAGAGAATGAAATTCTAAGACCAATAGGTATATGCCCAGCTCTGCAGATGATACATGCCCCAGAGGATTTATACTTGGACAAGCAAATGAGATTTTACACAAAATAATTAGAAATGATAGGGGCGCCTGGGTGGCTCAGTTGGTTAAGCGACTGCCTTCGGCTCAGGTCATGATCCCAGGGTCCTGGGATCGAGCCCCGCGTCGAGCTCCCCGTTCCGCGGGAAGCCTGCTTCTCCCTCTCCCACTTCCCCGGCTTGTGTTCCCTCTCTTGCTGTCTCTCTCTCTCTGTCAATTAAATAAATAAAATCTTTAAAAAAAATAATAATAATTAGAAATGATATAAAATATAGAGCTAAATTAAATACAATTTTGGATTAAAATGTATTACAGATACACAAATATAGGGCCTGTCTGGTTGACAGAATAACAGTCCCCAAAAGATGTCTTAATCTCTGAGAATATGCTACCTTCCATGGCAAAAGAGAATTTGTAGGTGCAATTAAATAAAGATGTTGAGATGGAGAGATTACCTAAGATTATTCTGGTGGGACTACTGTAATCACAAAGGTCCTTATAAGAGGGCAGCGGGAGAATCAGAGATATGACAAAAGAGGCAGAGGTTAGAATGATGTGAAACAACAAGGCAAAGAATGTGAGCAGCCTCTAGAAACTAGAAAAGGCAAAGAAACAGATTCTTCCCTAGAATCTCCATCAGGAATACAACATTGCCGACTCCTTTTAGATTTCTAACTTCCAGAAGTGTAAAATAATAGATTTCTGTTGTTTTTAAGCCCCTAAATTTGTGGTAATTTGTTTAGTAGCAACAGAAAACTAATACATCATATTATAAATGGGACGGCTGTTGCAGTCAGGAAGGAGAGAGATTAAGATTTATTAAAATAGGGAGGGCTTCATGAGGGAGATGAGTTCCGTGAAAGGATCTGAAGACTATGTCTGTTGGGGATTGACTTTGTTTGCATGTCAAAGAAAGCTATCATAATGTTGTAAACAAATACAGCCACTTATTTTTTTATACCACAAGGAGTCTGAAAGAGGGCAAGCTAGACTGGTAAGTGACTCTATGATGTCAAGTCTTCAGGCTCCTTTTAACTTTTGTTTCTTCCATCCTTAGCATGTGGCTTTCAGCTTAATGGTTGCCTTATAGCCACAAGGTGGCTGCTCCTTCTCCAGCCTAACATCTTTATCCCAGATAGGAAGAAGAAAGCAAAAAGAGGAAAAAGTGGTACCTATATCAGGAAAGCAAAAATTTCCTGACCATCTCCAGCAGATAAATTGGAACTGTGTTATATAAACCTCCCTAGCCCCCCCAAAACTGGCAAAATATAAATGCCCCAAACAAAACTCAGATTCTGTTAATAACAAAAAAGAGGAGAATGTACATTAGGTAGGCAACTAGTAGTATCTGAAACAAAGGACTTACAAGTTTTGAATAGTTGCAGAAGCCAAGATGGCATTCTAAATAAGACACAAACTCAGGGGGAAGTAAACTTTGAAGGGAGGAAGAGAGAAGACCAACATCACTGGCCTCCAGTACATGATTCTCCTTCTTATCTTGGCACTGTTATGCCCATCACCTTCCTATAAGTATCTTTACTTTTTTATGATATTGTCAACAAGAAAGCACCCCTCTTTCTATTTCTCCACCATGTCAAAACTCCCTGAGTTAGAGAAATTTCCAAGATCCTCTTCCCTCCTCCATTTTCTGCCAGGTCACCTTCTTCCCAAAAGAAGAGGGTATGCTGATATGGACAGGTAAAGAGCAGGGACATTTATAGGCAACCATTTTAGGAGCATGATCAGAGTATGATCAGTCTCTCTCTCTCTCTCAACCTCCCAACATCCCCCTCTGTCTCTTGTTCTCGCTCTCTCTCCTGACTCCATCATAAAGAAATATTTTTTTTCCTGGTGATTTCCTTTAGAGATAACTGGAGTAGATAGCTTTAACCAGATCTGTTTTAAGTCAACAGGAACCTCTCCTTTACCTTTCCTCAGCCTGCTTGTTAAGATGATGTCAGAAGAGATACTAAAAGAATTTGTGCATTGGAGCTTGCCATCTCTTGCTGCTGGGAACCACTTGGCTACCATGTGAACAGCCCAGGCCACACTCTGGAGGAAGAAAGACAATGTAGGAAGGAGTGCAAGCTATTCCCCGCCACCCTGGCTGAATCCCCTGACATGTGAGTAAGGCTATTCTAAACCATCCACTCCAGTTAAGCCAGCCTAGACCAAAAGAAATGTCCAGCCATCCCACAGAATCCTAAGGAATAACAAATATTTGTTGCTTTAAGTCACTAAGTGTTGGAATTATTTGTTATGTAGCAAAAACTAACTGATACACTGCTTCTCCTTAGATTCAGCTTTCCCCATTAGTAGAATAGTAAGATGCTTAGGGGACAAGAGTTTGGTATGGACATAGAGGGAGAGAGTCCAGGGAGGCCGCTCATAGACTATGTGCACCTAAGACTGCCTGTGCAAAGGGGCTTCTGCACAGTCTGTTCTAGAAAGCAGTTTGCAGTTTGAGTCTGAAGCTCAGAACATTGAAGAGTGTCATTTCCCTGGCCTTGTACTACGGATTTGAATTAAGGAAGAGGACTGTAGCAGCAAAGGATTTAGGTATTTGGATCCCAGACCAAAAATCACCACCCCACCCATAAAATTACAAATATGAATAGGGATTAATAGGAGATAAGATTAGATAAGTAAGGGGCGCCTGGGTGGCTCACTCAGTTAACCATCCAACTCTTGATTTCGGCTCAGGTCATGATCTTACTCTGTGAGATGGAGTCCTGAGTCAGGCTCCATGCTAGGCATGGGGCCTGCTTAAGATTTTTTCTTTCCCTCTGCTTACCTCCCCCACCGCCCCCATCTCTCTCCCTCTCTAAAAAAAAAAAAAAAATAGATAAGATGGATCCAAATTACAGAGAAATTATGAAGAGCTGACATGAGGAAAGACAGGAAAAGTACATGATGGAAACAGGAATTTAAGAAGATACCTCTATTGGGGCTCTTTAGGGTGTATTGTCAGAAATATAAACTGAAAACAAGGAAGCCACTGTGATGTTGTCACATAATTCAGGCAGAAAGGGGAACATAAAAGGCCACTAGAAAATCACTTTAAAGCAAAATGGAGAACTCTCAACAAATATTTTATATAACTATATAAATTAAACAAAGCAGAGACTGGCTGCTATTTACCAATTATGTTTCTCTTTCCTCCTGGGCCCATAGCTAGTCTACATCTCCCAGACTCCCTTGCAGTTAAGAATAGCCATGCAACTGGTTCTCATTACTGTCCATGCCACGAGGGCAAAAGTAATGTGTTCCACTTCCAGATCTAACCCATAAAAACTTCCTGTGGGATTCTCTGCCTTCTCTCTGTCTTTCCTTATCTACTGGCTGAATGGACCAGGATTCCAAGAATATAGAAAAGGGAAGAGCTGCAAGATGAAGGAGACTACGTCTGCAAGCAAACACATGGAAGCCTACCCACTAAGCAGAAACATCTGCTTTGAACTCTGTGGGAGCAAGAATTAAAGCTTTATTACATTAAGCCACTGAGATTTGGTGGTTTGTTTGACATAACAGCTAGCATTTCTTACCCAAAATAACACAAATATATAACTTCAAACCTAATGATTTATAATATTTTAACAACAACAACAAAACAAGTAGAGGGGAGGAGGTGCTATATTTCAAAGTACAGGGAATAGAGAGCAGGCCAACTTAACAGGAAATTTTAATGGAGTACAGTAAACACAATCTGAGACTTGTAAAGATGGAACTTAAAACCCAATATTGGAAGGGCTTATCTCATTAATAAAAAGCAGATACACAAGAAAGGAGGCAGAGAAATGGCAACATTCCAGAGTAAATCACTCCAGAGTAAAGCCCTGTCTGGGAATCCAGTATTCTGATAATACATGCAAATTAGAAAGTATTTAGTTGGGGATAAAAAAAGAAAGAAGACAAATTAAATGGCTATTGCCATGCTCCATAGAGCACCAAGCTAGATGAAAGTCACTACTTTCTTAATAGAGATTAAAAATTCAGGATAGACTGCAATTGTGCTAATGACATCAACAGCTTCTAAAAGTCCCCTTCTGCTGTATCAGATTCAGTTTCAGACTCAGTCTTTACTTGCCCTCCCTGTAATTTCATCTCATGGAAGACATAGAAAGCCCCAAAGGGAACTCATGTTCCAGACCTAATTCTGAGAAATAAGAGAAATGTGGTTGGCGATTGAGTAAAACAGGAAGTAGCCTTGTCACTTGGAGTTTTTAATAGGGAAGGAAAGGAAAGACGCAAAATGTTGGACATAAGCTTGAGAAAATAGGATATTTGATTATTTTAGAGAAAAGATAGACATGACTGGAGGTCCTGAAGAGGAATTTAGCACAAGAGTGTTACAATATTTTCAAAGTATGAAATTCTAGGTATATAGTCCTCAAAATCCTGTCCTGGTGGGAAAAAAGTGGAGAGACATTTAAAGAAATCAATGAGATTGCATAAAAGCTTTCTGATTAGCTCAGATTTAAAACTAAACATTGCAGGGAGGTGTGAAGGGATAGACATATAGACATAAAACCTGAAATAAATAGCTACAGGTATAGACTTTGTGCAGGTAGAAACGGTACCTGTTGTCCTTAATTCTCTATCTGTAAAAATTATATCAGAAAATCTAAAAACCTCCATACGTAGATCACAAACCTCAAGGGCAACTACTGTTTTGGTGTAGTCTCAAGAAATGGTAGAGAGAAGACATCTTGACTTTTGTTTCCGTATTTTCCACCAAAAAGAATGATCTTCAAATATTTAAATTGGGATAAGCAAGTTAAATATTGTAATAAAGGGGAATGGCTGTTAAAGGAAATGAGAAGATAGTAGGAAGTCATCAGATGCTTTTCAATGTGTTTAATTCAAAAACAGTTTGAGAGGACAAACTGGGCATATGTTTGACTTCCTCTCCACTAGGTCCCATTGGAATAGAATAAAAATATACAAATGTAACCCAAGTAAATGTGTGGGTTCCTAGCTACAGACTCAACATGGTGCCTTCTTCAAAGAAAAAAATTCTGACATGTAAGTAAGACAGTAAGGAGTGCATTCTTAATTAGCAGCAAACATCTCTAATGCCTCTTTTTCTCTCAACTTCTCTATCTTCACCTAAGCAGCATCTATCCCTACACCTCTCAGTGTCCCACCTCTCTTTCCCCTTTTTCTCCACACCTGTGTGTGTGTGTGTGTGTGTGTGTGTGTGTGTGTGTGTGTGTGAACTTTCCCAAATACCTGCTCCCGCAACTCCCTCAGGTTCTTGTTTTTCCTCCCCCTCCCTCCCTCCCCCTGCTGTAATATCTCACCACTCTGCCGCTGGAATGTCTGTCCTTCCCTGTGAACTGCATCAGATAGCTTTAGAATTTCTGGAAGACCAGGTGTCTCCACTTTTCTCTTCAAAGAAAGAGATGTGTGGAATTCCCTGGCAAGTATAATTTTCTCATACTAACATATTTTCAAATCTTTATGTAGAATTTGTGATGAACAAAATCCTCATTACCCAAAAATTCTAAATCTATAAATATGATGTAAGACAAGGTAGCATCAGACAAATGTTTTTGACCGTTTTTGATGGAAAGTGAGTTGACTCATACTGACAGCCAGAGTTGGAATAAAATTAATGAACAAACAAACTAAGATCCCAGAAGCCTAGAGTACCAGTGGCAGTAGACTAATTCTTCTTTACAGAAACAAGAGAGATCCAACTCAAAGATGGCAAGTAGAGAATGCAGCATTAGATCCAGGGCAGCAGTCAGGCAAGAAGACAGTGAGATGCACTACTGTCCCTGTCAGGTAAAAGCAAACTGCTCTGTGGGTCTTTGCTACTACACAATTTAGAGAAACAAGGTATTTTCCAGATCAATAGCTGCATACCAGATGTGAGAAGCTATGTTGGTTGATTCCAGCAGAAAGAAAGTATTAGGAACAATTGATGAAATTAAATTTACCACCTGATTAAGTTTATGATATTCTACTCTCATCATCCAGGATCCATCTGTCTTCTGCACAGACCAAACAGACAAGGTAATTTAAGAAGTAATAGGAATCACCGTCCATGCATCTTTAAAGTCCTTGATGGTAGCATTAATCTCTGCAGTTCCCCTAGAGATTCAATATTGCTTTTGATTTACAAATTTGTCCTTTCTATTAAAATAAAATTTAAACTATACATCAGAGTGAATATTTTGCTAGCTTCTTAGTATGTCTATTCCAACTATACATTCAGGTCCTGGGGAAATAACCACAAGACAGATCTGTGGATCCATTGGGCCCACTGTGATAGAGACTCGGGGCAAAACTCCATTTAACACCTGCATTGGTCAAGATTGTCTATGCTATGCAGTAATGACAAATAGCCCCAAATATTGGTGCCTTACAAAAACAAAGCATAGTTCCTTAATTGATGTTACATGCCATCATTGATTTGGTATGGCTCTGTCCTACACTGTCTTCATTCCAGGACTCAGGCTAATAGCTGCTGCTGCTATCTGGAGCATTGCCTATCCTGTGACAGAAGGAAAGGAAACATGACAAAACATTTTTAAAATGTGCCTTAAAGCTTTTGTCCAGAATGACATATGTCACTCCTGCCTTCTTTCCACCAGTCAAAGCAAATCACATGGCCAACATGGCATACTATAATCCTGCCATCTTGAAGATACTTCAGGGAGAGAAAATGGAGAATTTGGAAAATAGTAATAAAATACACCATGTCATCTGACCTGTATGGACTTCCACCCTGACTGGTGGATCACAGTGGCATTTTGGAACCCTAAGAGGTAGTATCAGCTCAGAGGCAGTGGACAGTAATCCCAGAAAAGTCTGGGAATTTTTCAGTAGAAGACATAAAATATACAGTTATAACAAGGGTCATAGGTGTCTTCCTCCATGAGACAGACCTTACCTTCTAATCAAGGGGTTCTAGATTTGAGAACCAGCTCAGGTCTAGAAATAGTAAATAACATTAGCTCTCCATTGTGATTAAAATTAAGCCTCTACTCACAAACCTAGAACTTTTCTATTTTATAGATGAAGTAAAACCTTGTCACATAAAAGTAAAGTTGCCCATCTATATTTTAGGGATCGATTTTTCATGTCTTCATGATCAATTGGCCATCTTTAAAAATGTCTGTAGATTAAACACTCTCATTATCACTATTTGGTCTCAGTCTCACCTTGTCTTGGCATTATCGGCTACCACTCTATCACTGAGATCCATCATCCACAATGAAATCAAAGAGGCTATTTCTATGGCACTATCTTCAGCTGTCACATCCGGCCTTCAAGGACAGACACTAGAGCTCTTTCAAAGAAAACTGGTATACCTCTAAATAATGTCTTTCCCCAAATTTTGACAAAGGTAAAATCCTCTGAGAGGATATTAGTAGTTTACTAGAGCTGTCATAACAAAATACCACAGATTGGGTGACTTAAACAACAGAAATTTATTTTTTCACAGTTCTGGAAGCTGGAAGTCCAAGATCAAGACATCAGCAGGTTTGGTTTCTGTTGAGACCTATTTCTTGAATCCCTGGTGTCTCTTCCTCTTCCTATAGGAGTACCAGTCATATTGGGTTTGGGCCTTACCCTTATGACCTCATTTAACCTGAACTGCCTCTTTAGAGGCCCTGTCTCCAAATACGGTCACCTTGGGAGTTAGGGCTTCATTCAATACATGAATGGGGAGAGGGGCAAAATTCAGTCCATAACACACTTTTTCACAGTATGTTCTACCTTCTTTTACATATCAGACTTCTTGAGGTAGTGGATTCACTTGTTTTGCAATTATTGAGTGTGCAAGATCAAACTTTTGGTCGGGTTTTTTGTTGCACTGGTCCTATAATTCTAAAACGTAAGTTTTTATTTGAGGGCAGTCATGGAAGTACTCTGGTTTTCTGAGAATATCTTAAGCAGACATTTTACAACCCTGAGGTCATCATTTCTTTCTGTAATCTCTCCAGTGAACCCAGAAATATCCAATCTACTAGTTTCTTTGTCCTCACTCCAACAACATCCAAATATTGCAGCAGCCACTTGGTCTCCCCAAAACTGTACCTTTAATATTAGGCACTTCATGCTATGCAAGTACAGGTAATAATTTATGCAACCATTTTGTCCTTAGTTAATAATAATCACTACTAAGTAGGTCATCACTACTTCAAATCTTTACAACTCCAAATAACAAAGTTTAAATTCCTTTTTTTTTTTAATGATTTTATTTTTAAGTAATCTCTATACCCGATGTGGGGCTTAAACTCACAACCCTGAGACCAAGAGTCTCATGCTCCACTACCTGAACCAGCCAGGCACCCCCTAAATTCCTATTTTGGAAGCTCTTTTTCTTGAAGCCCTCTTAGTAAGTGTTCAGTCAGAAAAAAAATATCTCTCATAGGCAGTCCAAACAGGAAATGATCTAATATAGTCATCTCATATTGTTGAAAGGGCTAAGCGGTAGGAAGGAGCTACCCAGTAATCAGTAAACCACATAAATCTGCTGGTAAAATTACAACTGCTAGGTCTAATAGGAAAATATAAGAAAGCCACTGCAGAAGCTCATGTTAATCTGTCACCATTTCTGATGGAGAAGAATAAACCCTATTTTACTTCCTCCTTCCACATTTCTTAGGCGTACCTTTCATTGGCCTACTCTAAACGAGGACCTTGCTGGCAAAGAATTCTGGGAAATGTAGTTCCCAGGCTTCCAGCCTCTATCTTGCAAAGGAAGACCGCAAAAGTTACCGAAACCAGCAGATAGACCTAGCACACATTTCTTTCCAGAAGCTTTGAAGGATATACTCCATAAAAATGAAAAGTTAAACCAAAAAGGAGCAAATCATGAGATCCTAGAAACTGAGAATTCAGAACAGCAGAGAGGCAAAAGAATTTTCCAGGAAGATGGAAACAAGAAGTTCTAGGATGACAGCTGTGTTAACTGTCTTTAGAGCAGCCAATCCAGGTTAGAACAAGAGGATATAGGATTTTAAGAAAGATCTCCAAGGAAAACAAAAGAAACTGATAGAATAGTTTGACTCTATTCATGGGATTTTTACAGTACTGTTGGAGAGATAAGGAAGAATTAGGTCTAGGTCTAGGTACATAAAAATCTAAACAAATTAACAAAGCAAGGCAATAATTAACTCCAGGAAAAAATTCTAAAAGGACACTACTTGTTTTAACACATAATGTTTATAGTCTTAACACTATAAACACTAAATATTAGTTTAATCAGAATTGTATTATGATTATGTTGGATGGAGAGGAAGGAAGGAAAGTCAAGGTGGTTGTGTAAAAAAGTCAATTTTTTACCTTCTGTGATAGGAAGCCTGTGCTTCCTATTTTAGTTCTAAAATAGACAAATCTATAAGTAATAATGTGATCATATTAATTTTCGAGTTAGAGGTAACTATTCGAAGAAATGGCTAAAAAATCTAAAAGTGGTTGATTCTAGGAAGTGATTAGTGGCAATGGAGAGGGACAGAAAAGGGGTCTGCCATTTTTTGTTAGGAACCTGGTAAAATTATTTGACTATTAAAACTATATACACACATTAGTTAGTTATAAAATACAATAAGTCCTTTTAAAAGACTGAATGGGAGATAAAGGAATGGAGCACAAGTGGTAGCCTTGTGCTTCTCAAACTGTATCTACACACAAAGTATCTGGGGCTCTTGCTTCAGTAGATCTGGGTGGGATCTAAGAGTCTACATTTCTTTCAAGCTCCTGGTCCATGGACCATACTTTGAGTAACAAAATTATATACTATGCTTTGTCTTAGGGAAAGGGCGCGCGAGAGAGAGACATCATTAGAGAGATACCAAGGATAAAAGTGAGGTTTTAGTTAGGAGAGGTTCTATTGTACCCCTGTTATCTTCTCCCCCCTCTACCTTTTCTGCCTGAAAATCTGATTCTTTAAGACCTAATTCAGATATCAGCTTGTCTATGAAACTTCCCTGATCTTTCGCCCCCTCCCAGTTGCAAGCAAAATTAATTATTTCCCAGTGTGGGGACTTCCAGAAAAATCTACACCCATAGGAGCATTTGTCTCACTGTATTGCTATAGTTGGTACTTGTCATTCTTCTCCCACTAAGGTGTGGGAAATAAATCATGACCTCCCCCCCGCCAAATCTGTATAATCCTTGAATTCAGAATAGGTATGAGAAATATTAAAGTTTAAACAAATGCTTGGAAGAAACAAATCATGATGGATGAACACAGCAACAAGCTATAGTCACTAGAAATGTTTGGAAGACAGATGCATGCTCATTGGCAACATCATAGTAGAGATTTCTTTATTCCATAGGAAGATGATGATCCTATAAATCCCCTCCAGGATTCCATAATTTTATGCCCTGGATGTTATGAAATAATAATAATATGAATATATGAAATAATGTTTCCAAAGGAGATACGTTATCACACTTTCATTAATTTATTTGGCAGAATATTTTAAGCTTTTAACATAACTGGTTACAGTTGATGACCCAAGTTAATAGGAAAAAATATTCTCTAATACGGTAGAAATAGACTTAACACAAAGTTTTAGCTGTCAAGATCACTTTGGTAAGATTCAGATCCCACAAACAAAACTGACTTCAACTTGGCAGCTTCTGCACCCTAAATTATAGGACTAAAAAGAAAGTCAACACTCCTTCTAATTAGGGTGATAACCAGCTGTTAGCAATGAGCAAATGGCCTAGAGAGGGTAGATTGCCAGAGCAATTTTTAAATAGCAGGAAGTTCATTAAAATGATTAGGAAAGAGCAGTAAGGGATTGACACATTGTTCCAGCTAGTCCTGGGAGGTGGGAAGTGCAGGCCCCAGCTGGACATATCATTCCAGATCCTGGTTTAAGGCTACAGATGTCTGCTGATACAGGAGCTAATTATCATAATTAGAAAAAAAATTAACAACAAAAATAAACTGTCACAAGATAACAGCTAACGGCCTGTCATCTGCCAAAATTTAGGCTTCAATTTATACCCCAAGGTCTAGAAGGGAACTTACAGATCAGTTACTACTCAGTGGTTCTCATACCTGGATGCATGTTAGAATCACCAGGATGCTTCAGAAAAATTACTGATGCTCAAACCCGCAACCAGAGATTCTCACTTATTTGGTCCCTGCTGGGGCCTAATCTCAGGGTCATTAATGTACTCAAGGTCACCCAGTTTTTAGTAAGTTGCAGACTAGAGATGATCATTGTTGGTATCCAGGTCTGCACATGCTTTCCCCTACCCAGCTTCTGTTGTAACCAGCCCCTGTAACTAGCCCCTGATAGGCCACAGATGTAATGGATAAATGGCCTCACTCAGCATTTCATCTTTCAAACTCAAAACCATGTGTGGCTTAGTCCAACTGGAGAGACCATGTCAAAAGAGCCTTTTTCTCTATCAGGTAGAATATTCCTCTTTACTCATATCACAAGCCAATCTTGCAGAAGCCAGGAAGTTCTGAGTAAGGTCTGGGCAAAGAAATAATAATTCTATAATTCCCAATTGGCCTGCTTCATCCTGTAACCAAACAGCTGTTATCTGTTGAGTGTGCATGCCCACACAAACACAAACACTCACTTGGACTGTAACTCACATTCAGCTATAACCAAACAGTTCTCTCATGCCTCTAAAATCCAGAAAGATTTTAGCATTGATGTATTGGCACTTCCCCCCAAATACCAATACTTAATTCCATCTAACCCTGATAAATACCTTGACATCTATATTATAGATAAATCTAGTTAGCCAATAATTTTAAAATATATTCCAAATGGACAAAAACACATCATGGGGACAATGACCCATCATGTTACCCACTACCGTGATGCAGAACCTGCCCTCCCTTTCCAGATGGTGGTGCCACGCCCTTCCCTGCACCCCAGGCCTGAGGACTCCCAGACTGTCAGCTGGGGTCATCCCAGGGCTCACCTCAGTTCCTTCCCCTTCCTCAGGGATCATCGTTCCTTGTTGACAGATGTTTCAGCGTCTTGAAAACTGTTATTTCACATATTTTGTTCCTTTTTTCTTTTAGTTGTTTTCAGGCAAGGATTAAATATAGTCCCTCTTACCTTGACCCTAAAGCAAAAGCCTTGGAGGCAATTTTAATTTTAAAAGAGCAAATATTAAATGTATCATGTTTAGAATTTGATGAAGAGAAAATAAAATTGCTTTATAACTGGCATCACTAGATTCACAGGGGAAATGATTCAGAGGCTGTTCTTTTCACCTTCCACAGATGTTCTGACTGCCAGATTTTCTCAGTTCTTAAGGTGTGTCACCTGTAAGACACATTATTAATTTAAAAGTAATTTGAGAGTGTTTGGTGAGAAACACCACATTGAATGTATACACCAATTGTAAGGTATATCTTTTTTTCAGAAATATTAACTTGTGGGAAAGTATTCATCTTAAAATTGAGGAAATGTGAGTTCCTTTTTTTTTTTTTAAGATTTTATTTATTTGAGAGCAAGCACAAGCAGGGGGAGTGGGAGAGGGAGAAGCAGTCTCCCTGCTGAGTAAGGAGGCCGACGAGGGACTCGATCCGAGGACCCTGGGGTCACGACCCCAGCCGAAGACAGACGCTCAAGCAACTGAGCCACCCAGGCATCCCTGATTTCCTTTTAACCTTGAATTTTTGTTACTATGACAGCCCTTCCCTCATTGCAAATACACCTCTGGAAGGCCGTAGCACTACTGATATGGCAAATTGACATGACAGGACCCTGGGATCCCAAACGTTCTGAATGGTGACTAGATTGTATGAGTATTTCAGTCACGTTGTGGATAAAAGAATCTTCTGTGGACCTTCCTGAGATCCTAATCAGCATATGTAACATTGTTTGAATGGGAAAATGGTTTCTGGGCAAAGAGACAATCACGTTCTTCCGCCATCCTCATGAACTCTCTTGGTTGCTTAGAGGGCAGGAAGGGAATTAGTGGTACTAAGAGCATTTCTCCCCCAACCTCCTGGATTAGTGGTTCTCAAACTTCAGTGTGGGTCAGAATTACCTGGAAGGAATGTTGTCACACACACTGTTGGACCCCACTCCAGAATCTGACATGGTAAGTCTGAGGTGGGGCCCCAATATTTGCATTTCTAACAAGTTCCCAGGTGATGCTGATGCAGCTGGTCCTGGAAGCACACTTTAAGAATTAATGCTCTGGGGGCATCTGGGTGGCTCAGTCGTTAAGCGTTTGCCTTCGGCTCAGGTCATGATCCCAGGGTCCTCTGATCGAGCCCTGCTCAGCAGGAAGCCTGCTTCTCCCTCTCCCACTCCCCCTGCTTGTGTTCCTGCCCTCGCTGTCTCTCTCTCTGTCAATAAATAAATAAAATCTTTTTAAAAATAAATAAATAAATATTTAAAAAACAAAAAAGAATTAACGCTCCGGAGCATTGCAAGCATGTAAGGGGAAGAGAATCCACTGTCCTAAGGAACATTCTTCCCTCTTCTAGATTTAGTAATAAGCACAGGTTGAGCTTTGTACATATGGGGCATTTATAAGTCAGATGTTACCACTTTGAGGAATCCCCATCCTTAGAGACCCAAGCTTGTTTATCCTACAATTTTGTCACATTTTACCTATTTTACTTTTTTTAAGATTTTATTTATTTAGTTATTATTTATTTATTTATTTGAGAGAGAGAGAGAGAAAGAGAGAGGCAGGCAGAGGGAGATGCAGGCTCCCTGCTGAGCCAGGAGCCCAACGTGGGACTCGATCCCAGAACTACGGGATCATGACCGGGGCCAAAGGCAGACGCTTAACTGAGTGAGCCACCCAGGCGTCCCTCTCAGACTTGTTTTTGATGCCCTTGGCAGTTTTTATTTTTTTTTTTTAAGATTTATTTATTTATTTATTCATGAGAGACAGAGAGAGACAGAGAGGCAGAGGGAGAAGCAGGCTCCCAAGGAGCAGGGAGCCCAATGCAGGACTCGATCCCAGGACCCCGGGATCATGACCTGAGCCGAAGGCAGACACTTAACCGTCTGAGCCACCCAGGCGCCCGATGCCCTTGGCAGTTTTAAAAAAGTACTGGTCAGCTATTTTGTAGGAAGGCCCTCTTTTGGAATTCGTCCGATATTTTGATCATGATTAGACTGTGGATTATGAGTTTTGGGGAGGAGAATCACAGAGGTAAATTTCCATTTTCATCTCAGCATGTCAAGGGTACATGTGCAGCCCACAAGTAAGGAGGGGGAAGGTATGCCCTCCCTCCTGTAGGATGGAGGATCTACATAATTAATTTGAAGTTTTTCTGAATGGAATATTTGTCTCTTCTCCCCAGTTTATTTACTCAATAATTTATTTATATCAGTATGTACTTGTGGATATTTATTTTATACTTTGGGTTATAATCTAAAGCTACTGTATTTTGTTGCTCAAAACATTCTGGCTTTGGCCATTGGGAGCTTTCAGTTGGCCCCTGTGCGCCTTTGCCATACCCCTTCTGTGTGTATTTATATGTATCTATAAATATTTCTGTGTTAAGCATCTTGATCAAGAGTGCCGTGAAATTTTACTGAAGCCACCAATTCTAACCCATTACCACATGGGTCATTCTCTCCCTTCTCTGAAAACTCCCAATCGAATAGTCAGAAACTTGGCAACAACCAGCTGCCATTCACTTACTTTATTGTTCAATCCCAACATACATGTACATGTATAGCGGTATCAGAACCGTTAACGCTTACCTCGGTGAGAAACAACTTTCTGACTGGAGGCCAGTACTTATGTGCACTCCCTTTTGCCTTTGGTCTTACAGACTCCACTCACTTCCAGGGCCACTAGGTCATACTCCAGTGAGGGTGTTTTATGCATCTGTAACACACTTACATTGTCTTGTCACAGTCTGCCTTCTTCCCTGGAACCCCCAACCTCCTAAATGATTTTTTCAAATTTGCACACATTAAGATTCATTCTTGTGTTGTAAAGCTCTAACAGGCTTTCACAAATGCATAACAGCATGTATAAATCATTATGGTATCATATAAAATTGTTTCAACACACTAAAAATCTCCTGTGCTCCCCCTCCACATCTTTTTCCCACTGCCCCTCAAGGCCCTGGCAACCACTGACTTAGACTGGCTTCTTTCACTTAACGATGTACATTAAAGGTTCTTCAATGTCTTTTCATGGCTTGACAGCTCATTTCTTTTTATTGCCAAATAATATTCCATTGTATGGATGTACCACAGTTTGTTTATCCATCCACTTAAAAAATACCTTGGCTGCTTCTAGTTTGGGGTGATTATAATTCAGGCTGCTATAAGCATTTGTGTGCAGGCTTTCATGTGGACATAAGTTTTCGACTCAGTTGAATAAATACCTCCTCAGCTGAGTTGAAGGGTGTGATTACTGAATCGTGTGGTGAGACTATTTTTAGCTTTGTAACAAACTGTTAAACTGTCTTCCAAAGTGGCATTTTGCATTCCTGCCAGGATGAATGAGAGTCCCTGTTGCTCTACATCCTCACAGCATTTGCGTTGGTCGAGTTTTTTGAATTCTAACAATTCTAAAAGGTATGGGGTGATCTCTCATTGTTGTTTTAATTTGCAATTCTTTAAAGATAAATGACACTGAGCATCTTTCACCCACTTCTTTGCCATCTGTAGGTCTTCTTTGGTAGTGTCTGGGAATGTGTATTTTTTAATAAGCCTTCTAAGTGATTCTGATGAACACCAAAGTTTGAGGGCCATCACTCCATACCCATCATTTGCCCCTGTCATCTCTACGTCCCTGCTCGTCCCTCATTAGTCATCCTAGATAACAGAGACGTTTTTCCCTCCACCTGATTTCAGAGCTAAACATTTTTTTGTCTTTGAAAATTCACCACTTGCCTATTCATTAACAGTCTATTTAAATAGAAAAGCGATCCATGCCTGAAGGCCTGAGATAGAAGTACACATGAGGATGCCTATACCTGGGGACGGGCTCTTTGCTTATACTGTAGCTGAGAGACACCCTAGTTTCTATAGTTTGATGAATCTGTACCCAGAAAAGTATGATTCCATGGGCCATGGTCACTTGGCCATCAGTCCAGGATCTCCCTACATGGATATTTCTGGTGCCATAGCTTACAGTTCACAATTTAGGACATGTGCTTTTTCTGCGGAAATATAGCTCTTTAATAAAATAGAGCTTGTATGCCTATTTGTGAATAGCATGACACGCAACTTAGAATAAGGCTTAAAACTTAAGTAAAAACAAATAGCTTCCCACCCTATAAACATCAATTTTTAAACAATGGCCACTGAATCTAACACTGTTTCTATTTTTTATTTTAAGAACTTTCTCCTTTCTCTTATGCTCTGATGTCTAAAGTCAAGGCCTGCGTGACTCAGACTTTTTGGGGACTCATTTCACACACTGTTCTCAGGAGCTTCAGAGGGTATTATGGTCTTTATAGAGGAGGGGCTTTCACCTCTTTACATTTTCTTTTTTTTAGGATTTTATTTATTTATTTGAGAGAGAGAGAGAAAAGGAGAAGAGAGCAAGAGCAGGGGGAGGGGGAGGGGCAGAGGGAGAAGCAGGAAACAGATTCCCCGCTGAGCAGGGAGCCCAACAAGTTGGGAGGCGGGCTCAATCCCAGGACCCTGGGATCATGACCTGAGCCGAAGGCAAACATTTAACCAACTGAGCCGCCCAGGTGCCCCCTTCCTTATCTTTTCTAATCAGCAGTAGGCTGTCCTTATATCCACCCAGATCCTCCCAAAAGGAATTAGTAGTTTGCCTCACCTGTTCTATTTACCCTCCTTAAAAGGTGAGACCGCAACAAAATAATAATCATCATCTGGTTACCCTTATGCATGCCTAAACATTGGCAGGTATCACCAACCACCTTCCCTTTGCACCCCCAGAAGGGGTGGGTCTGCATTCTTGAAGATCAAGTTCCTATTCTCAGTTATCAGCCCCCATGTCCTGCAGCTCTGGGCAGCTATGAATGTTTTTGTATCTAATTCCTTAAAATCATCTGGTAATTAGCCCTACCACCTCCTCCTAACCACCTCTTTTGACCTCTTATTCCTTAAAACCTTTTTTTTAGTCTCTCCAAAAAAAATGTTTTTTTTTTTTAATCTCTCCAAAAATTTTAACAGGTTAGAGTAGAGCCATTCTTAAAGGGTTAGGATGTGGTTTCTTCACAAGGACTAGCCGTGGAAAAAAGGTCATATCTACTGCCTTTCCCTAAGGAACACAATCCACCTTCTTTCTGTATTAATTGTCATCTGCCTTGGTGTATGTGGAAATCCACTTGAATGGGGACTATATTTATCTATATGCTCTGTTTTATGTATTCAGTCTGGGCTCACTGTTAGACAGGTATACCTGTCAAATTATGGCAATTGGTTATTCTTGGCTGCAATGCTGACTTCAGCCGTGACCTTCCTCAAGTCACATAGATTTTTCTGTTTTTCAAATTTCTCCTCCTGTGAAAATACTGACCTACTTAAATAGAAACACTCTGAGGTGTAACCAATAGATTGTTCTGAAAATGTCAGGATCTATAAATGTTGTTATTAATGTGTTAAGCTATAAATATATATATATATCTCAAAGGAAGTTCTTGATTTTTATTAAAAAAAAAAACTGTCAGCTTGAATAGTTGAGTGTTGTTACCTATACTTCCCAAGAATAATGCTAGATTTAAAAAAAAAAAAAAACTCTAACTTTTTTTTCCCAAGACAATGGCCAATATATGCCAAGGATTTTTTTTAGTTGTCTTTCTTTCTTTCTTTCTTTCTTTCTTTCTTTCTTTCTTTCTTTCTTTCTTTCTTTCTTTCTTCCTTCCTTCCTTCCTTCCTTCCTTCCTTCCTTCCTTCCTTCCTTCCTTCCTTCCTTCCTTTCTTCTTTCTTCTTTCTTCCTTTCCTTTTTTTTATTGACATATAATGTATTATTTGTTTCAGGGGTACAGGTCTGTGATTCAACAGTCTTACACAATTCACAGCGCTCACCATAGCACATTCCCTCCCCAATGTCCATCCCCCAGCCACCCCATCCCTCCAACCCCCCTCCACTCCAGCAATCCTGTTTGTTTCCTGAGATTAAAGAGTCTCTTAGGGCTTGTGTCCCTCTCAGGTTTCATCTTGTTTCACTTTTCCCTCCCTTCCCCTATGATCTTCTGTCTTGTTTCTCAAATTCCTCATATCAGTGAGATCATACTTGTCTTTCTCTGACTAACTTATTTCACTTAGCATAATACCCTCTAGTTCCATCCACGTTGTTGCAAATGGCAAGATTTCGTTCTTTTTGATGGCTGCATAATATTCCATTGTATATATATACCACATCTCCTTTATCCATTCATCTGTTGATGGACATCTAGGCTCTTTCCATAGTTTGGCTATTGTGGACACTGCTGCTGTAAACATTGGGGTGCACATGCCCCTTCAGATCACTACATTTGTATCTTTGGGGTAAATACCCAGTAGTGCAATTGCTGGGTCGTAGGGTAGCTCTATTTTCAACTTTTTGAGGGACCGCCATACTGTTTTCCAGAGTGGCTGCACCAGCTTGCATTCCCACCAACAGTGTAGGAGGGTTCCCCTTTCTCTGCATCCTTGCCAACATCTGTCATTTCCTGACTAATTTTAGCCATTCTGACCGGTGTGAGGTGGTAACTCACTGAGGTTTTGATTTGTATTTCCCTGATGCGGAATGATGTTGAGCACTTTTTCATGCGTCTGTTGGCCATTTGGATGTCTTCTTTACAGAAATGTCTGTTCATGTCTTCTGCCCATTTCTTGATTAGATTATTTGTTCTTTGGGTATTGAGTTTGATAAGTTCTTTATAGATTTTGGATACTAGCCCTTTGTCTGATAGGTCATTTGCAAATATCTTCTCCCATTCTGTCGGCTGTCTTTTGGTTTTGTGGACTGTTTCCTTTGCTGTGCAAAAGCTTTTTATCCTGATGAAGTTCCAATAGTTCCTTTTTGCCGTTGCTTCCCTTGCCTTTGGCGATATGTTTAGGAAGAAGTTGCTGTGGCTGAGGTCGAAGAGATTGCTGCCTGTGTTCTCTTCAAGGATTTTGATGGATTCCTATCTCACATTTAGGTCTTTCATCCGTTTTGAGTCTATTTTTGTGTGTGGTGTAAGGAAATGGTCCAGTTTCATTCTTCTGCATGTGGCTGTCCAATTTTCCTAACACCATTTGTTGAAGAGTCTGTCTTTCTGTTTTTCTTCTTTCTTTCTTTTTTTAGAGAGAGGAAAGAGGGAGAGGAAGAGGGAGAGGAAATCTCAAGCAGGCTCCACCGCCAGCATGAGGAGCCAGACATGGGACTCGATCTCACGACCCTGAGATCATGACCTGAGCTGAAATCAAGAGTCAGATGCTTAACTGACTGAGCCAGCCAGGCACCCGTTTTTCATTTTTTAGTGATCTTTAATGTTCATGTCGAATAGTTTCCTAGAATCTAAGACTAGGAAGAGATAATAATGATCATGAGCCTCCTACCCAAAGTAGGGCTATATTATTAAACCATTTAAAGATCTGGTCATCCAACCTCTTGAAAAACTCTAAACAATTGTCTTATTTCATATGGTGACCTCTCAAGTGTGGTGGACGCTAAGTGTTAGAAATGAATTCTTCTTCCTTTGAATTCCTACTCTGGTCTGCCTTCTGGAGCTAAATGCAGTAAACCTCATCACTCTTCTACAGGACAGACAGCCTTTCAATGGGACTGTTGTCAGAACCACTCAAAAGCTTTTCTTCTCCCAGTTCCCAGTTCCTTCTTTCTTTCCTAATGTGACATGGTGTCCTGAATCCAGCCTCCTTTCTCTTTACTCTCTCAATACAGGCCCAATTTCTCATGCTACTTTTCAAATGTAGCACCAAGCACCGATGACAGAACTCTACAAGTAACCTCCCTCCCAGTGGGACATAAAGGTGGGGCCACCCCCTTTCCTGTCCTTTCCCAGCACCAGCGTCCAGCTGCAGGCAGTGACAAGCTGCTCTGCACCTGGGCCCTGCTTCATGTCCACCTGCCAGCCGCCGGCTTCAGCTACAGACCATCAGCACTCCCCAGATGCGGAGGCCCCACTATACATCCTGCACACTGGGTGCCAAATGCAGGTGCCACTCAGCACTCACCCCCACCTCCAGGTTCTAGAGGCCCGTGTCAGCTTTAGCAATGAAACCCTTTTATGCCCAAGGACTCCTTGCTCATCAGTGATCCGCCTTTACAAAACAGTGCTTCTGTGTTCTGCAGATGATGCTATCGGATGCTCGGACAGAATTGGACTGGCATAGGACTTGGCATGGTGCATTTTCAAAGCCTCCCGGGAGTTCTAATGTGCAGCCAGGGTTAAAAACCACTGAGGAAATCTGGATCCTTCCTAAGCCTAATCCTTCCCATGTGAAGATGTTTTACCTCCCTCCCCCCACTGAGTCAGTAGGTGGTTCCCCCAGTTATGCTCCGCTGATACCCCTGGTCGTGATCATAGGCACTTAATATTCAGCCTTAAGTGGACAACCCCTTGTTCCTTTGAGACCCATGCAGTCCAAGAGTGACAAGCTCTTCTCTTCTTCTCCCCTGCAGTTTTCCCATCTCTAGTCCACTCCCGCATGTTCATCACAAACTTCAGGTTGTCAGCTTTCTCACCGTCTTGCCATGGTCTGTTTGAGGATCAACAGACTGTGTTTCCACATGCGGGCCTACGTTTCCTTGACCTCAAATCCAGTGACCTCATCTTGTGCCCC